>NW_018021393.1:25041-45123 GCF_002006095.1 Pseudomyrmex gracilis | reverse complement strand
ATATTGAGTGAATATATTATTTATGGCCTTACAAACAATGGAGCTAAACAAATTTTGTAAATCTTTTCATTGTAGCAATAAAACATATTTAGAAAAACATATATAATTTGTCCGGATTTTGGCGCCGCACCCTGTATATATAGGATTCTGGATGAGATCAGAACACGTAAAGAATTCAAGTAGAAGACAATTTGACTTTGGCTTTGGTCTTCGTACAGTCATGTGGTAAATGTCAAAATATCATGTAAACTTCAAAAATACTAATCTACTATATAATTATCATATATTTCTGCAAACTTGGTTAGCATATTTAAGAAGTAAAATAATAAACATTTTGATAAGCTTCCGAAATTTGGTCAGACTCGCTACAGGAATATCTTTGTGTCGAAGTATCAGAATCAATTATTGAAATGTCGGAAAGATTAGCAAAAGTTGCCACGCCCGAAATTAAAGACATTTTGTATTGCCAATATTTTCCTGTCGCCGCAAATGTAAGAGCAATATGAAATATTTTATATATACACTAAAATTATTTTGGTTTTTTTATAATTTGAAAGTTTTGTTTCTCTTTTAGCTCACTTACGATATTGTAGTGAGCGCATATTCTTTATTTGAATTGCCAAGTGCGGAATTTATGTTTACAAAAACATTATATAATGCATTTATATAAGTTTTATTTATATTGTATATATGGTACAATGTTTGTGTGACAAAAAAACATGTAATTCTCCTCTAAATATTAACAGAATATATTTGACAAATACCATTATCTTAATTTTTTGATTAAATACCTTTTCTTATGCATTTTTCTACAATTTTTGGGTAAATAACATGTAATGTTGTTTTATTTTTCTTGTAATTATCTTTTTTGATAATATTATATATGTTATTTTGTAGCTTTTAGAAACAGTTAATGCTGTCAATCACTACAGAGAGAATTACCTCTACAAATTGCTCTTTACACGCACCAGCCATTTGGATTTAGAAGCAAGAAGGTGCAGCATTAGTTTTTATTAAGTATGGAACGGATTGTTGAGATCATTCTAGATGCTTGGAAAATAAAATAAAGATTATAAGAAGACATACAAGTATATGTATAGTCAGTCTATTTATTCATAGTGCTTATAAGGGGTACTACAGCGAAATATTGTTTGTCCGCACATGGCATTTTCATAAATTTGAGGACAATTTTGTCCAGAAGCCAGATTTGTAAACAAGATAACTGATTAACTTTATATACGTTTAAAGTTATGGAACTACATGGAGTATTGTAGAGTTTACTTATAATTTCAAATTTACGACCTACTGCTACATATTCACCGTTGCTTGTTATTGCAATATTTTCCAAACAAACTATGTCTTTATCTATTAAGCAAAAATTATCAAAAGATTTGATTGTAAGCGTATAATTTAAGAAAATGTCTTCAAAAAATTGCGGACTATAACATCCTGATATTAACGATCCGTTATAATGCCGTTTTTTGACGCCAATGTGGTTTCTTCTCGTTTTGCTATGGTATTTTGCACGAGCTCATTTCTCCATAACGATTACTTATCTGTTCCAATAGCTTTTCCGATTTGCGTAGCTTTAGTTCTTTCATAAAGTTTTCAAACGGAAAAACGCTAAAATTGTTTAGTGTCCCAAACTGTTTAACATCATCAGTTAAATGTAAAAGTCCATGAACGTTGTGCGATACGTATTTAGATCCGTAAATTATTATAAAACATTTAATAAAATATCTCAATAATTGGTACGATATACATACTCTTACTTATTATTATAAATTACTTATTATGTATAAATTTTATATATATATATACTATTACATAATATGTAACAGTACATACTAGTGTTTTATGTGTATATAAATTTTATACAGATAAATAGATATTTTTATTGATCCGTTCTGGGTTACAATTTTCACAGCGATCCTTAAAAACTACTTTACCCACACACACACACATCTAAATTAACTCACAATCAACTTACATATACTACCTTAAACAAACTTATATCTATATATAATTGTATTGTAAATATATATACAGGGTGTTTGATAAATACCGTCTCACTGCTCGTAGGTAAGTAGCACGGGTTATTCTAAGACAAAAAGCTCTGTACCACTTTGGAAAATTCGCAATAATTAATGAAATATTAATGAATAAAGATCCGTTAATCAGCGTGCATCCAGAATAAGGACAGCGTAAGGACAGCCCAGTCTTTTGTGCGTACGTGCCGTAGCGACAGAATAGGAAGAGCTAATATAATAACATGTATACACAGCGCGTCAGGAATTTGAAGAGTAAACGCGAGATCGGAAGGGAAGCGGGGCGGTTGCTTGCAACAAGCACCAAGACTGGGCTGTCCTTACGCTGTCCTTACTCTGAATGTACGCTGAGTAGCGGATTTTTATTCATTAATATTTCGGTAATTATTGCGAATTTTCCAAAGTGGTATAGGACTTTTCGTCTTAGAATAACCCCTTCTACCTACTTACAAGCGATGAGACGGTATTTATCAAACACCCTGTATATATATATACGTATATATACTGTTACATATTATGATACATATTATGTAACAGTATGTATATATGAAATTATATATAGATGTAAGGTAGTTTTTAAGGATCGTTGTAAAAATTGTAACCCAGAACGAACCAATAAAAGTATCTATTTATCTATATAAAATTTATACATTCATACACATTAAACACACTTATATAAGATTATTGTATATAGTATTTATTGTTATATATTGTTGCGCTCACGGCAGCGTTTAATCGCGTCACCGCCGAGTTACTGCGCTCCGCGGAAAGAAAAGAGAACACCGCGTATAACACACTAGAGTTTTATTAGAGAACACGTTACAAAAGGCCGCGGAAAACGTGAAGAAATCTCGAGCCAATGATCCAGCTTCTCGACGATTCCGAATCCGGCGGCTCACTCTCTTGAACCTCGCTGTCAACAAACCCCGTTGCTACCTGAACAAAAGCGATCGACCGTCGACAATCTTCGTATACCGCGTGGACGACACGCGCCGCATCTCGCAACACTGCCCCCTCTCTCTTCTAGATCATCGTCCCGATGATCAAAAAGAAGCCAACCTTCCCGCTCTCTTCCAGACTGCTGTCTCAGAATAAATGAGCCGGTTGACCGGAAACTCTTCTCGAGACTTCCTTCTGGGGTAACTTCTGTGTCCACAAAATCCTTCCGACTTCAGACAAGAGAGGGGGGAGAAACTCACGTGGACCCATCGTCCACAAGGACACCCCAAGTCCCCGCCTCGACATTTACCCAAAGACTCACGGAAAACCGCGTTCAAAACCGTGAGCAAGGCAGACTTCTAATACGGCCTCAAAGATGAAAATCTCGCAACGACTCGACGCGACGCAGATGTCTCCCGACGTCCAACGACGAAACGAAAAAATTCAGAGTAGCAACGGAGTTATACCTGAAAGAAAGAAAACTAAAGGAGTAACTACGCTTAACAAAAAAAAACAAATACCCAAAATACAAAAACAAAACTACACCCCCCATTAATCTACACGGGACTCCGACGCGTGCTCCCTCCTTTCGCAAAACGAAGCCAACCTATCAGCATGCACCACTCTACTTATATGCCTATCTGAGCGACGAATACAATATACCACATCACTCAATTTCTTAACGACCACGTAAGGCCCCTCCCAATTTCTCTGCAATTAAGGAGCTTTCCCCTTGTTTCTGCGAGGATTAAAGAACCAAACCTTTTGCCCAACATCAAAAAGAACATACTTAGCTTTCAAATCGTATCGCATCATTGCCTTGTTTGATTTCATTTCTAAACGCTCTCTACCATTTTGATGGATCTCCTCTAGTTTCGACTCTAACTCACGAATATAATCTTCCGAAGAACTTGAACAGTAATTTGGCGGAGAACCCCGTAACAAATCTAACGGCAGACGCAAATCACATCCGAAATTCAATTCGGCAGGTGAAACCCCTGTAGCCTCATGCCTAGAAGATATGTAAGCAAAAAGAAACATAGGAATCCAAAGATCCCAATTCTTCTGATTCTCATCAACAAACTTAGATAAATACTGCATTATCGTCTGATGTTGTCTTTCAACTTGCCCATCAGACTGCGGATGAAGAGCAGTAGTCCTTGTTTTCTTCATTCCTAACAACCACGACAATTCCTGAAAAAGTCGAGATTCAAAATTTTTACCTTGATCCGTATGTAACTACAACGGCATCCCATATCTAGAAACTACTTGATTGACAAAACCCTCCGCCACAGTCGACGCTCTAATATTCTTTAAAGGAAAAGCTTCTACCCACTTAGAAAAACAATCCACAATTACAAGGAGGTATTTATTTTCTGAAGAAGACGACGGAAAAGGACCCAAAATGTCCATCTATAATCTCTCAAAAGGCGCGCCGGCATTAAAAACCTGCAACGGAGACTTACCTTTGTCTGAAGGATCTTTTTTTTGAATACAAACTTTGCAAGATTTACACCAATTTTCCACATCTCTTTTACATAAAGCCCAATAAAACCGCTTGCGAATTTTTCCTAACGTCTTATTAACTCCGAAATGACCTCCAGAAGGAGCATTATGAGCCTCCTCCAAAATTCGCTTAACCCTCTTCTGAGGAACAATTACTTGAAGAAAACTTGACTTCAAATTCGGAGCTAATCACCTTTTATGCAGAACTTCATCTGAAACAACTAAAGCCTCCCAATGAGACCAATAAATCCTCGAATAATGGCCCCTAGCAGAAACTTCTTCCCAAAAAGGACGACAACCCTTTTCCTTTCCAAGTAAAATAATTGATACAGCCTGATCTTCCAGCTGATCCTTTCGCCACTCCTTGGATGCGCCCTCCTCAAAAACTATTCGAGCTACCTGCTCCTCTTGCTTCAAAGCATCTCTTACTTCTACCTTCGAACAATACCTGCAGCAAGATTCCGCACAAGGTTGCCTAGAAAGCCCATCCGCGTTCCCATGCGCTCGATCGCTCCGATGAGATATTTCGAAGTCATACTGCTGAAGCCTTTCCGCCCAACGAGCTAATTGACCCTCCAAATTTCTAAAAGACATAAGCCATTTAAGTGAAGCATGATCAGTGCGAACTCGAAACTTTCGCCCATACAGATAATGATGGAAAGATTTCATTGAATCCACCATTGCCAATAACTCACGCCGAGTAACACAATAATTCCTCTCAGCCTTACTCAATACCCGACTGTAATAAGCGATGACCCTCTCCGTCCCCCGCTGAACCTGCGATAAAACCGCGCCAACACCATGACCAGAAGCATTCGTGTCCAAGATTAACTCTCAAGAAGAAAAGAAAGCACAGGAGGAAAAGACAACGTCTGCTTAAGATTTGCAAACGCCTCCTGACACTGCTCTGTCCAAACAAACTTAACCTGGTTTTCAGTCTAAGCGAACAGCGGCTTTGCAATCAAAGAAAAACCCTTCACAAATTTACGATAATAATGTAACGGAGCCGATTTCTTCGGCTTCGCCCGGCCTTCCGCCTGCCGGACAGCTCGGTCGGTGCTAAGGTTCGGGGAAGGGGAAGGCGAGAAATTGCGACACTTAATCGGATTTTTATACTGTAATGCAGGTGTGATTTATTCATCTAAATATATGTACAAAGAGTTTTAATTCCGCGGTGTCGGTCTACGAGATTAATACGGTCCAATTTACGGCGGAATTCCTGTCGAAAATTTACGCGCTATTTTAACAGACGCGATCGGTTGATTTCGGTACGGCGGGCGCGGTAATTACTTAAGCCTAATTCGGGAAATCTATTTACACGGGCCTTATATACAAAGTAGTCGTGAGAACGACTGTTTTTCGATGTGGCGGTTACAACGGCCGTTTGTGCGCCGGAGCGCCGGAAGTCGAGAATCTCTCGACGGGAATCGGTATGGCGGCCGAGTCAACACCTCGGATTGCCGGAAGTCGGTCTCCCGAGTCAACACCTTGAGGGGGGAATAATCGGTAATGGCGGCCGAGTCAGCACCTCGGATTGCCGGAAGTCGGTCTCCCGAGTCAACATCTCGGGGGGAATAATCGGGAATGGCGGTCGAGTCAGCACCTCGGATTGCCGGAAGTCGGTTTCCCGAGTCAACACCTCGGGGGGAATAATCGGTAATGGCGGCCGAGTCAACACCTCGGATTGCCGGAAGTCGGTCTCCCGAGTCAACACCTCGGGGGGAATAATCGGAAGCGGTATCTCCGAGTCAACTCCTCGGAGCGGTAGCGGAATAGGAATGGCTTTCGAGTCAGCTCCTCGAGCGCCGGGAAAGGAATAGGTCCTTACTGCTTGGATTGGCCGGCTTTTATGCGGCCTACGGTCCGTCCGGGGTCGGCGTGTGGAACGCGGGTGTTTGCGCGCCGCGGTATGCACCTGTCGGCTAATAAGCGCGTGTTTGCTCCGTGTCGCTATAGGCGCGTCGTCGGTATTATAGTAAACGGTTGCTCGCATAGGTGGGTCGCAGAAACTATAGCGAGGAGTATACTATACAAGATGTGTTTAATATATGTAAAGAATACATAAAAAAACGAAATAAAAGATAGAGATATAAAGATATAAAGAATATAACAATAAACCGGAGAAATAAACAAAATAATACAAAAGATATATATATATAATAATAAACGAAATATGTACATATATTAGTGACGGGGTTTTTACCCCGTCACAATAAGAACAAAATCCCAGAAAACTACAAACTTTTTTTTTATTTTGCGGAACAGACCATTCCGCCACAGCTGTAATTTTTTCTGGATCCATCGAGATCCCTTCGGCCGAAACCACATGACCAAGATATTTCACCTGCTTCCTAAACAAATTACACTTTTTAGGATTAAGCTTCAAATTAGCTGCCCTAAGTCTCAGAAAAACTTTCTTCAAATTAGCTACTTTCTCCTCGAAGGACTTACCAAAAACAACTACGTCATCTAAATAAACCAAACAAATCTTGGTTAACAATTGCTGAAGAATACGCTCCATGGAGCGCTCAAAAGTGGCTAGAGCGTTGCACAAATCGAAAGGCATCACCGTGAACTGCCACAACCCATTGCCTACTGAAAAAGCAGTCTTTTCCCTATCCTCTGGTCGAATTTTTAACTGCCAATACCCACTTTTCATATCCAAAGTAGAGAACCACTCATTCCCGGTCAAGGAATCCAGAAGATCGTTTGATCAACCCTAGGAAGAGGATAAGAATCTTTGATCGTGACTGCGTTAAGCTTGCGATAATCCACACAAAATCTTAAACCCCCGTCCTTCTTTACCATCACCGCCGGAGAAACCCACGGGCTAAAAAATGCTTCAATGACCCCTTGGTCCTTTATTTCCTGAAGAATTTTCTCCACCTCAACCCGCATTCCCAACGGAACCTTCTTCGGAGCTTGCTTAATTGGACGAGGATCTTGCAGATTAATTTCATGCTGAAAAACATCACAGTTTCCAGCCACGATCTGATCAGAAAAGACATCCTGAAATTCGATCAAGAACTCAGCAAAAACGCCCCTCTGCGTCTCATCCAAATCGACTGCGTTTTGTTCATAAAATTCTTTTAAACTATCCGGAACTCCCACGGCAACATCACACACCCAACCGCAAATCTCCACTCTACCCGAGGGAGCAACAATGAGAGTCTTCATCATCCAACCCTGTCTTCCTGAAAAAGTCTAGACCTAGAATACAGTCGTCGAATATATTCGCTACATAAAGAGGCATTTTCAAAGAACGTCCCCCTACGACTATTCGAGCCACACATCTGAATTCAACAGGAACCTTCTCCCCGGTAGAATATTTCAAACTCGGCCTCTCTGTCAACTTCTGACACTGCGACATTTCTACAAAATTGAAATTCACGATCGACACATTGGAGCTCGTATCAAATTTAAAATAACACGATATATCGTTCAAAAAACCGGAAAAAACAAATGAATTATTTTTCTTGTTATCAACTCGTTTAACAGAAAATACCCTTTCCGGGGTGTCCCACCCCATAGCCGAACCCACCCCTGGAAGCTCTACTAAGCCTTGTTTTTCGACAAATTAGCCGGACACTCGTAGCGGAAGTGCCCCTTCTTTCCGCACTTCCAACACTCCCTCTCTCTTCAGTCAATAATGTTAATATTCCCTACAAGAGATCTGCCACATATCTAGGTGTAACCTTGACCGACACGCTATCATGGGACATTCATGTATCTAAAATCATCTCGAGCATAAATGCTTCGCTGCATCGGTTAAAGATATACAAACATCTTTTCTCGCCTGCACTTCGTGCAAGACTGGTCACGTCACTTATCTCTTTATTTCTGGATTACTGCTGTACACTTATGACGGATATAACTGAAGAGGATAATCTACGACTGCAAAGAGCATACAATAGATGTATTAGATTCATATTCCAAATTAAATGGTTTGAGCATGTCACACCGTCATATGAAAAATTAAAATGGCTCAAAATAAAATCTCGGAGGATGTACTGCATCGGCTGTCTGCTTTACAAATTTTTTGAATCACAGCGACCTAAGATATTATATAATAAATATGAATTTAGACACTCAGTTGTGCAGCGTGGGACTCGTGCTGAGGAGAATAACCTCATTCTCCCTCTATGCCGCACTTAACTTTTCAGACGGTCTTTCAGATGTGTCTCAGTAGATCTATGGAATAGTATTCCAGTGGACATCCGTAATTTATCTTTCTTTGAATTCAGAAAGAAATTACATGAGTTGCTTTTAGTTGGCAATGAATAATTTGTTCAAATTGCGTTAAATTTTTATTTGCATGTATTCCTTTCTTTTGTTTTTGTAACTCTTATTTTGTTTTAATCATTACTTATATTTTATTTTTATTTCTATTTTTATTATTATTTTGTTTTTTAAGTTACTCACTTTTTATTTTTTCCTTCAAGAGGATCCATTTATTAATTATTGTTATTTACAGAATTGTTAAATTGGTATATTGCGCTTAAGGGGAAATTCTTCCCGGAGCGCGTAAAAAATAAAGCAACTATCTATCTATCTATCTATCTTTGCTCACCATCTCCCGTCTGCTCCCACTCCTTCTTCCTTCCATTCCCCGTCTTCCGCTCGCCGTTTTTCTTAAAATTATACGGCGCTTCCCTGCTCGCCCCAAAACTATTCTCTTGAATAGCCTTCACTGCCTTCGCCCGTTCAACAGCAGTCCTCAACGACGTCACATTTTCTAATTGCAACGTACGCTTTACGAAGCCATCCGAGAGAGCGGCAATGAATTGCGCGCAAGCGATTTTCTCGCGAACTTCGTGCGAACTCTCCGGGTACGCGAGACGTGCCAAACGCTCCAGATCCGCGCCGAGCGTCGCAAGATCCTCGCCACCTCGCTGTCTACGGTTAGTGAATTGCGCATAGCAACTTTGAAAAAGCTCTTGCTCCCCGTACCGCGATTCCAATTTTGAGCGAATCTCATCGTAGCTGAACTTCTCCTCCAACCCCTCTAAGACCGAACGCGCTTTTCCCCTCAAATTAGTGGCCAAAACCGTTGCCTTCGCCGCATCGCTCCACCCGTTCGCACGCGCGATCAACTCGAACTGCGCGAAAAACTCGCGCCACGGAACACTCCCGTCGAACACATCCGGCTTAATTTTTATCTCCGATAATTCCCCCGCCCGTACAGGAGAACGATTTGAAAATGACTCGCCTGATACATCGCGGCAAAGCCGCTCCTCCAGGCGATGAACGTCCTTCTCCTTCCGGCGCATTATATCACTAAATTCTTGCTCTTTCTGGCGGAGCAAATCTTTTTCCTGCCGACGCTCCTCCCGCAGCTGCTCTAACTCCTGCAGGACCGCGCGCAGCGTTTCGTTCTCGGACGTTGCCGCCGCCGCCGCCGCCGCCGATGCCTCTACCGCTCCAGCCGCAACCTGAGTACGCGTTCTCCGCGGCGAGTGCACTAGAGCCATCCCGCCGCTTTCACAAACTCAATCCCGGACGAACCCCCAAATGTTGCGCTCACGGCAGCGTTTAATCGCGTCACCGCCGAGTTACTGCGCTCCGCGGAAAGAAAAGAGAACACCGCGTATAACACACTAGAGTTTTATTAGAGAACACGTTACAAAAGGCCGCGGAAAACGTGAAGAAATCTCGAGCCGATGATCCAGCTTCTCGACGATTCTGAATCCGGCGGCTCACTCTCTTGAACCTCGCTGTCAACAAACCCCGTTGCTACCTGAAGCAACCCCAAGCGATCGATCGTTGAAAATCTTCATATATCGCGTGGACGACACGCGCTGCATCTTGCAACAATATTAATAAATAAAATAAATTATATCTAAACAACGTAAATTATATGTATGTCATTTAAAAACCTTCATCCAATAATCATTTTAAAAATCTCTATAAAATGTCTACTGCATCTCCATGGATTACCACAAAACATCTATGGAATACATTTATTAGACTTCTATTCCTAATGGAATAATTAAAAAGTGAACTCTAGATATCTAATAGATATCCATTAGAGGTAACGTGGACGTCTATTAGATGTTTCCAATTTTCATCATGGATGTTTAATAGATGTCCATAAAGTGTTCTGTTCTGTGCGTCTTATATGGGACAGACAAGTAGACAACTACGTACCAGAATTTTAGAACACCAAAAAAATTTTTATCTTAACTACGACCGCTAATCTGTTGTTAGTAAATATCGTAGTGATTCTGGTCATGACTTATTATGGAATGACGTCGAAGTTTTAGACACAGAACAATTTCATCAGATGAGGTTGATCTCCGAAATGATTAACATAAAAATGCAATAGAACGGCATTAATTTAATGACGGATATCGAATTGTTGGACCCAATTTATACTCCCCTGAAAGTTTGGGTGTTAGTCACGTGAGGTGCTTCTCCTACCACTCTGGATATTAGTGGCTTTGTCAGCGTGCTATTTATCGAAATGTTCTTACTTGTATTCAATATTTTGTCGTGACAGTTGTGACTCGTGTGGTTGCTGTGTGCTTCGTACCGTAGAAGTCATTTTTGACAGTCTATCAACTATCAGTAAGTTTTTACAAATTCTTTGTAATTATCACATTCTCCACTTCCTTTTTTTTTATTTAATTTATTTAATTTATAATCAATTTTCATTCAGACTCCATTTATTAATTATTGCTGACTTTATTTTTTGACATTTTTATTATTTACTTTTTTGACTAAATTGATTATTTATCATTTAGTATTTTTCTAATTTTTGTCTTATATTAAATAGATAAGAAATCACAGATTCGGAGATGATTAGACTTTGATTGTCTATCTTTGATCATTTGTGTTTGGCTTCTCTGTGTCGTGGTATACGGTGATGTTTGTTTTTCGACCGTTACAAGGTGCGTTTAACTTATAAAATTATAATTTCCAACGACTTGTCGCGAGAAATTGTGTTTCTGTTTTTGATTATTGTAAGATTTTATATGTTGTAGTTTCTGGCTAAAGATGATCATAAATATATTTGATCGAAACGTTCTTGCACCTTAATTACCATTCGAGTTAATTTATTACCTCGACCACTTACACTAGTGGATTTTTACGGCCATTCGGTCTCTTATTTATTTAATTAACAAGGAGAAATTTATTTCCTTTTTGACTGGTTTCAAATGGTTCACGTGGTCAATGCGTACTGTGTGAAATGGTACCGGTACCTTCTCCACCTTATTTAATTTACACTGCCGCTTACTTTTGTTGTGTTTATAATACGCGCAATTCAAGCAAGCCTTCACATATTTGGACTGCGTTCCGTTTCACGCATATGCGCGCATGTATCTATAGTACACGTTACGTATAGTATAGATAAATGCGCGCATATGCGTGAAACGGAACGCAGCTTTGGTCACAAACCGTCTCATCCCCGCAAACCAATAGTTTCTCTTAACACGCTCCAACGTGTTTTCAACGCCTAAATGACCTGCGTCATCGTGACACAGCCTACAAATTTGCATTCGGTCTCGCGGCACGACCCAAGCACTTTTATCTTTGCTCATTTTGCGATACAGTTTATTATCTCAAATCAAGTATTCATCGAAATAGTGTTTAGTCTCGTGTGTAGGTTTCTCCTTTAGTAAGATGCTTCGGATTCGCGACAGTTGCTCGTCTTGCAGTTGCGTGGCGAGTATCCAATCGCCCTCGGTGATGTCTACCTGTGTCACCTCTAGCGTTACTGTCACAGGATTCCGATTAAGTGCGTCTGCATGTGCCAGCTTCGACCCCGCGCGATACTTGACTTCGAACGTGTACTCCTGCACTTCGAGCCATTATCGACCTATTCTAGGTAGTAAGTCTCGTCTCGAAAACGTAGCTCGTAGTGCATTACAGTCTGTAACAACTTTGAAGTGTATACTTAATAGATATACTCAAAAGTAGCGTAAGGCTAATATGACTGCCATTGTTTCTAATTTGTAAGAGTGATAACAACGCTGATCTGCCGTAGTTTGTTTACTAAAGTACGTCACTGCCGTCATTCGATCATTTACTCGCTGTAATAACACAGCACCTACACTAACAGCACTGGCGTCAGTGTGCTCGGTTATTCGACTCGGATCATAAATAGTCAACACCGGTTGAGTCATAAGTTTATCCTTAATCGCGGTAATAGCCCTATCCTGCTCTTCGGTCTACAACCAAGGTTTGTTCTTTTGCGTTAGTTTAGGCTAGCCCTAAGAATTGTCGTACTTGTTTATCGGACCAAGGCGCTTCCATCTGCGCTATCGCTTCTATCTTACGGCTTCCGGGTCGGACCTCGTTTTTGCTTATCTCTCTGACCAAGTATTCAATTGATTCCGCGAAGAAAGATTTTTCTAGTTTGAGAGTCAAATGATGTGTGCACAGTACATTTAATACTTGGTGTAATCAGTTCAAGCGTTCCTCTACCGTTGCGGACGGTATGATGATGTCATCTAAATAAAGAAAAGCTATCAAATTTTTCAGATTTCCTAATACCCTATCCATCAACTGCTGATATACTGCTGGCGCGTTTGTCAACCCAAAGGGTACTCGCAAAAATTCATAATGACCTTCTGGTGACCTAACGGTATTATAAACGCCGTTTTTTCTCAACAGAATCATCAGTTACTGGCACCTGATAATATCCTGATGCCAAATCTAGCCTCGTGAAATATCGATTACCGCCTAGTTTATCTATTTGGTCTTCGATTAGTGGCATTGGATATTTATCTTTAATTGTGATTGCATTCAACTTCCGATAATCGACACACATGCGATAATCGTTTGTTTTCTTTTTCACCAATATCACCGGACTCGCATATGATGAACTTGACTCCCGAATTATTTTATTTGTCAATAATTCGCCAATGATTCTTTGTAATATCCGCTTTTCCGATTCGACTAAACGATACGGACGATACACTACCGGTGTATGAGATGTGCAACGTATACTCAACGACGCATCATCGGTTTTACCAAGCTCGCTTATCTATGACAATTTATCAATGGCAATGCAATCGCCAAACGACCGAATTAAACTAACGCATCGCTGTTTTGCCTCTTCACCTATCGCGCCCACGTGTATTGCGTTTTCCACAGATGTACTCAAGAAGCTCGCGTCTACGATAGTCTTGGTGTCGTTGTCTATCGAAAATAACTGTTTAAACCATAATTTGTTACTCCGTTTAAGAGTTATTATATGGTCTTGCTCTAAGAAATCGCGGCCGACGATATGACATCGTAAATAAGATAATCATCATCTGCTTTGTCCACAAGTAAAACAATCCTTGTGTGATTTAGTATGATTCTCATCACCGTTTTTCCCGCTTGCCGATGGTACAGTCTTATCATCTACATCTCGTGACGCAACGGATCGCGCGTTCCTCGGAATTCGTTCCTTCCGATCATTTTTATAGTTTGACGTATTTTTCGACGGCAGTTTACCAAGCGATGTCATATACGCGTACAAAGGATTCGCATCACAAGATTGCGCAGCACGCATCGTCCTCGCAACGTTTGCGTCCGATTAGCAATGATCAGATATTTATCGGGAATGCTAATATCTAATTTATGTAACTTATTTAACTTTTGGAAATAATAGTCTCCAAGTGCCTAGCCAGGAGAGCTTTCGTATAATGCGACCTCCTTGAATAGTTTGCAAAAAGGAACAGACTTACAGAACTGCTTTATTAACGCTTCTTTCATTGCTGTCCACGCCAGCTAGTCGTGGTTGTGTATTGTACCACTGCCGAGCATGGCCCTTCAATCGACTAGGAATACGCAACCTCATGATGGCCAGATCATCCCAATCGTACTGCTCTGCTAAGTCATCCACGTGTTCTATCCATTTTTCGACGACTATGTCATCCTTCGCCGGATCAAACAGTGGTATTATCAGTTCATCCCCTCGATGAATGCACGACTCACGCGTACGTGACCTCCTATCCAGACTTTCCACAATTCGTTTCCAACCGCTTTACGCGGTCGTCCTTCTGGTGCCTCCCGTCACTGGCTGACGAAGACGAATAGCAACCCCTTCTCTTTGAATCTCTCTTACTTTCGAACCGCCTCTCTCGGCATTGCGACGCGACTTGTGTCGACCCATGCCGATTATTGTTTTTCGCGATTTCGCGCTACTAACTTGCCGATCGTATGGCACGTGTTCTATCTCACTTTTAAATTGTAAGACAATTTGCTCAAATCGTAGTCGCGTAACTAAGACCAGCTCGCGCGCGCTCGAAAAATCGATCTGCGGTCAATAACCGCTGCGCTGTCTTGCACGCCGTGGAGATCTATACCCCCTCTATTGACAATAGTCGCGCTCTTCTGCGCTGCCTCACGTCCTTCGTTCTGCGTTATTCTCGTCGATCGCGGCCCTGACGTTTTTTTTTTTTTTACATGTGATTGAAAAACTGCGTACTGATCAGTGTTTACAGTTTTGGCTTCCTTACAGCATGCTGAAGCGGTGGAAGGGATGCGCACAACAGCAGCGAATTCTACCTGCATAAACTCGCTGCTGTTGTGCGCATCCCTTCCACCGCTTCAGCATGTTGTAAGAAAGCTAAAACTGTGAACACTGGTACTGACTAATAAAGCGTGGATCAAGAATCTAGGGCTTTTATAGATGCTGGTTGATTTCCCCTTCTCCATCGTTCTTTCTCGAAATTTTGACTTCTCGTTTGTTGATTTCCAGGGCAAAAACCTTTTCTTTTTTTGTTCGATTCTTCGGATTGGTAGAGTCGTTGTTTATTTAGATCTCGTATATCGGTACGTGCCTTATCTTGTTTATGTCTGTGTGTCGCAGCTCTAGTTTCTTAATTTTACGACTTCCATCCAGTGATGAAAGATCTGGCAGGCTAGCACCAAGAGCACCGAGGTGGTGGGGGCACTCACACAAGCGAGAACCGCCGTCCGTGTGCGTGACGTCACACTCGGGTGTTCGGTTAGTGAAAGAGCGCAGACATACTATGTTCTGCCTCGCTCCCACCAAGCTCGCTATGCGAGCAAGACACTGAGGCTAGAAAGTAATGTTTTGTTGTGCGCTTGTAGTGTACGACAATATGACAACGCAAAATGCTTTTCCATGACTTACAATCTTGGAAAAAGTAGATATTATTGATAAGGATGAGTTAAACATCTCAAAATGCATTTATTATTACATTTTTATTAATTCTTATTAAAAGTTAACTGCACAATAATTTTAAAGTTATTAGATTATTGAAAAACATTCAATATATTTATATAACCTATATTATTAGTATTACTAATTTTTCTATATTTATACTTTGTAAATCACGAAAAGAATCTACATTTTACAGATGTATTAGGTTTATCGGAAAGTTCTGTCCGTTTTTGGAATAAAACAAAATACAAAGTTTTCTTAATTTTTCAAAAATGAGATATACAAATTGGCCTCACGCTGGCAAGAAATCATTAATAATAATGGCAATTATATTATTTAATAAAGTTTATTGACGGTAAGAAAAATTTGTATTTTGTTTTATTCTTTCCGGTAGACCTAATACAATCCTAAAGTATTTAATTCATATAACATATTATGTGAATATAATATATTAATTAATTGAATTTCGTATAATATGAATTAAATATTTTGAGATTATATGTCTGAAAAATGTAGATTCTTGTCATAATTTACAAAATAAAAATAAATAAAAAAAGAATTCTACTAACTTTCAATATTCAAAACACTTTTGAATTCTTTCACTTCACTCATATGTAATACTTCCTACAAAAAAATAACGCATCTTGAAATGTTTTCCTATCATCAATAATGTTACGTTCTTTTTCCTAGACTGTAAATATCGGAAAAAAATATAAATATATAAATATTATACGTCTTTTAAATAAAAATTGTGTGTAAAGATTGACTTTTTTTAGACATAAGTTAAATAAAAACATTGAAATTTAATGTTCTATAATATTTAATATAGGCTTTCAATTTCCTTCCTTACAAATTGTCCAATATGTAGGTACTTTCATATTAGATCATAACGTCAATCGGCAGCAAAAATAAAAGCTTCGATGTGTTTACCGTAGACACGTGTGGACGCGCGACGTTCTACGTTTCTCGCTCCTTTCATACATCGAAATTTCCATGTTGGTGACATCGCAATTTGTGGAATCAATTGACGACAATGTAATTTTTTGAAATACATGAAATGCCATGCATTTTCCCATAGAAAATGAACCTAAAAAATTAAATAAACTTTGCTACAGAGATCTTTTATCTTACAATATTAAATAATTTTGCAACAATTATATAATACAAGTTTTATGCAATGATGATAAATAATATTACGAAGAAAGTAGTGGTCTTCCGCACTACCTATAAAGTGCCACTAATAGCGCGTTAGGTTTTTTAACGTGGACTTTCGCCTGTAGCCTTATTCTACCACGTTTTATTTCGCATCTGTTAGGTTTTTAAATATGGATGTCGGATATTTAGAATGCCAGACATATTAAGATTTTACACATTTATTATTTTTAGATGTAAATGTCGGATATAGAGATTTCCAGACATTTTAAGATTTCAACACATTTATTAATAAAACATATGACTCTTTGACATAAAATGCCATACAAACTAAGGCGTTAACAGTATTTATAGATGAAGATGTACAATATGCTACAATGCCAGACAAACTACAAGTGTTATAGTATTATAAGTATTAAAGTTACATATTTTTAGTATATGCATATTTAAATATGTACATAATTATTACTTATAAATATGAATTTCTGACATATAGAATACCAGAAAGACAAAATGGTAATTTAAACATTATTATTGCACATATTAGACGTGGAGGGACCAGCATCTTCAATATTATCTGCAGCATATAATCTCAAATAACTTTTCTGTTTTTTAGGATATGCAGAGTATACATTGCTTGCTGACATTAGAGAGAAATGTTTCTCATTAATGTTTATGTCTACGGCTGTTTTCCTTCTCGCTTTCAATGCTGATTTTATTACGCAAATAGCATTGACAGACGAAAGTTTATTTCGTTTTTTTGTCTTTATATCTGGTAAGAAAGAAAAGATTCTTTCTGAATCGGCATTTGAATTTGGCAACGATCTAACGGCATTTAAAAGAGACTTTAAATTGGGATATTTATTTGTACGTTAGAAAATTTGTTTCCACATGTCATCAAAATTTAATGTTGACAAATAATTTTTTTCTGTTTCTGTTAAACTCTGATGTAAAGCAAGCCATTCTTTTTTTAAACTATTGTCGTCAAACCCACCGAAGGTTTGGGCGACAAAAGAAACGTCATTAAAAGAAGCTTCTCTATTACTATTATATAAAGCCAAGTTTGATTCAAAAACTTTTAATTTTGATAAAAATATGTCGTGTATTGGTAATTTTGTACAAATATCTTGGGCAGCAGTCACGTAAAATTGCAAACAATTTTCTCTGACATTTGCAACAACGTCTGCGTGTTCTTGTTCGATTAATGCTTCAAGATATTTCTCACACTCACTCTTCCTAAGCTTACTTTGTTTAAAGATTTTTTACTTTCTTTACTAGAAAAATCAAAATTATTATTTATATTACGTAAAAGCTCTGGATTTAAAAAATGTTTACATATAATATTTAGCAATTCGAGTGATTTTGGTTGTAATTTTTGTATGCTTGTTTCCAGAGTTTGAAAAAATGCATTAAACGAATTAAAAAAATGTAAAATATATTTTAAAAATAATAAATATGCTTTTACATCAAGTTTGTGCATGACAGATAATAAATTTCCTCCAGTCTATGTTTTATCACTCAGTACTATTTCTGTTAAAAAATAATTAATTTTATCCCAAGATTTTAAAATTCTTTCAATACATAAATGTCGAGAAAGCTATCGTGTGTCGCACAACTTTAGAATTTTGTTGTTTGTTTCTTCAAAACATTCACATAATTCTTCGAAAATAGCAGATCGCTTAGGACTACTATTAATAAAAATTGCTACTTTCTTTATAAATTCCTCGCAATAGTCTGGAATCTTACTACATGCAGCATTAGCAATTAGCGCAGAGGCATGACAAGGACATGTCAATGTCAATAAATTTTTGCAAAATTTCTGAAGCTTTGTTTTAAACGACAAATATTTGCCCGTCATAACAGATGCGTTGTCGCAGGACAGAGCAACAATATTTGAAAATGGAATTTTAAGTTTCTACATTTCACATTTAAACGCATCAAATAATTTTTCCGCGCTGCAATCTTTTGCATCTATATCAATTAATTTGACTAATTGCGAGAAAATATCTAATGTTTCTGGATTAACGTACCGAACAAGAAACGTCATCCATTTCTGATTAGAAATGTCAGACGTTTTATCAATAAAAATAGTAAATTTTGTATTTTGAATAATGTCGACTACACGATCCGTTTCAATCGGATATAATACGTTCGAAATAATCTTTTGACATTTCATTTGACTCATTGTCATGCTTTGTAATACATTTACATCTTTTCCTATTTGTTGGAAGAATTTTAAAATTTCGGGCGCAGTTTGTAGCAAAATATTGTGTTCGGCTATGAAAGCAGCGAATTTAATTTCCGCTGCTTTTTTTCGCTTTTCAAATGATAAAGTTTCGTCTGTCATAGTTACATCTTCATCAGTTTGTTTTTTTCAACATTCTTTTCTTTAGTTACATGTGCTGCGGATTCTGCGTGCTCATAAATACTTGACAATCTTCCTGACATATATTTGTCAAAAAATAAGCAGAAAAATAGTTTATTGTTATGAGATACTTTGCATAACCATGGTTGAAATTGCTTCATTTCCAACCATTGTGTTCGAAATTTATGTATATCCGAAGTTTGTGGTTTACCATTCTCATTATTATTTAAGAAAACACATGTGTTTTCTTTAATATTATTTTTCTAACACGAAGAATCCGCATGTCTTGAAATGCGCGTGTTACAAGAAAAATCTTTATTGCATATAGTGCAATGAAAAAGATTATCATTTGAGGGTACTTTCCGTATCCAAGATTTATATCGGTCATCCTTAAGCCAAGCTTCTAAAAAACTTCTCTTTGATTTTTTTGTGAATCGCACATTTCAAATACGACAAGAAACAAAGGACAAGAAACAAAGAATTAAATTAGTAGACAACGAAAAGAAAAAATGTAAGATAAGTTTACTGACTTACTTTGGAACAAGTTTTCTGACAGACGTTACAACTTAATCGAGCAAGATTAACGTTCAGAATATACGTTGACTTGCAAGAAAATCACGTAGTGATTTCAATCAATCTATCAGTAGTCCAATCAATCAGTAGTACAAGTCTAATCACAGATTGATATCACAGATACTAAGTATCACAGATTTAATATAAATGATCTACAAAATAAACAACAATAAGCCACAACTCTTTACTGTATAATACTACCATGATCAAAAAATAAACGGAATTTTTAATTTAAACCTCGCGGGCTTATCGGTTTAGAATTCTGTTGTTTGTGTCACGTTGGCAGCACTGTTACGGACACCCATGCCAAGCTTCTGCTTATCAGCTGTTCATTTACCTTTATGACAGTGATTTCTTTACATCAAGTTTTTACGTCG
>NW_018021393.1:22065-24471 GCF_002006095.1 Pseudomyrmex gracilis | reverse complement strand
GAAAAGCTTCGAGGGGTGGATCAAACGCTGGCACAAGTGCATCGCAGCCGACGGGGACTACTTTGAAGGGGACAACTTGAATTTTGAAGAATAAACATGTACTTTTCTTTTTATGAATAAATTCCGGTTATTTTTTGATCATGGTAGTATACCACAATACATGATATGTGCATTAATCGCGGAAAACGAATGCAGCGCACAGCGTGGCAGCGACACATACGCGACGTTTAATTGTTTGCGTAAGTCGCGCTCGCGTCGCGCTTGTCATCTTTTAGTTACAAAGATAAAAACGAGCGCAGCGCTGAAGAAAAGTGGAAGACAGGGCACGCCATGGAGGTCGATATGTCTCGTAAGTAATAAGTAAAATTATTATTTTTCTCATACCAAATTGGATGACAAAGTTATTCAAAAGTCAAAGCAAAAGAAATATATGAGAAAATATCTCATATATTTTTTTTTGCTATGTACATTGTGCGCTGCGTGTGTTAATATGAACATTGTTTTCGTGATTATTGCATATGCTATATTGTGTAGTAAAGAGTAGTTTTGAGTAACTTTGTCATTGATTGTTGTCTTAGGAGAATATATTCATTTCAAGCAATTTAAAAGTAGTACAGCAGTATATCGTAGATGCTTTCCAGCTACACAAACGACACTGTGTAACACATAGTGTCTATTAGTGCAAATGAGACACACTGATATTGTTGCATTTAACTCATGCTGATATTTACTTCTATGGTTTTGTTATAATTAATAAAATGTATATTTTTTATTTTTCAACAGAAGAATCCCTGCAGCAAACGCTGAAAAATATAATAACAGCGCAAAATCAGCTGCAACAACTGCAGCAGTTGCAACAGCAGCAGCAGCATCAACAACAGCAGCTGCGGCATCAACAACAGCAGCTGCGACACCAACAACAACAGCAACAGCAGCAGCCTCAACAACAGCAGCAAAAGTTGCGGGCAAATGTAACTAGTAAGTTATTTATTTAATATACCACAACTATTAGTTACTAAATATAATAACTGCGACTCTTTTATTTTATTAATACTTCTCGGTTTAGGAAAACACAGAAGAGGAGCAGGCCGCAGCAGAGCTCGATATCTCCAGCGAGGTGGCCGACGGGGTGCCAGCGGGCGCCAGTGCGGAAGAGGAGGTCCGCCACTTCCGTTCGGAAGAGGAGGCCCGCGCGGAAGAGGACGCCCATATGCACCAATTATTCAGTATTATATTAATTATTAATATAATACTGAATAATTGGTGCCAAATATTTTTATATTTTTAAATAACCTGCATTTTTAAATTACCCTTATATATAAATAAAATAATTCATTCAAAAACTCAAAATATTGTCATATTACTTCCTTCATATGTAAATATATCCGACATCCATATTTAAAAACCTAACAGATGCGAAATAAAACGTGGTAGAATAGGTCTACAGGCGAAGGTCCGCGTTAAAAAACCTAACGCGCTATTCGTGGCACCTCCTGGGTAGTGCGGAAGATCACTTCTTCATAATATTACCTATCATTATTGCAAAACATAAAACTTATATATTATATAATTGTTGCAAAATTATTTAATATTGTAACATGAAAGATTTCAGTAGCAAAGTTTATGTAATATTTTCGATTCATTTTCTATGGGGAACTGCATGACATTTCATGTATTTCGAAAAATTATATCGTTGTCTATTGATTCCACAAATTGCGATGTCACTAACATGGAATTCTCGATGTGTGAGATAAGCGAGAAACATTAAACGGTGCGCGTCCACGTGTCTAAATACAGCTAAACTTTTATTTTTGCTGCTCGATCGATGTAACGATCTAATAAGAGAATATATATTGAACAATATTTGTCTAAAAAAAGAGATTGAAAACCTATATTAATTATCATATACCATTAAACCAATGTTTTTATTTAACTTATGTCTCACAAAGCTTTACACACAATTTTTCTTTCAAAGACTACAATATTTATATATTTATATTTTTTTCCAAACTTTACAGTCTTGGAAAAAGAACGTAACATTATTGATGATAGGAAAACATTTCAAGATGCATTATATTGTTTTTGAAATTATTACATACAAATTAACTGAAAGAATTAAAAAGTTTTTTGAATATTGAAAATTATTAGTGTTCTTTTTTTATTTTTGTTTTGTAAATTATGACAAGAATCTACATTTTTCAGAAATATAATCTCAAAATATTTACTTTATATTATACAAAATTCAATTCATTACTATATTATAATCATATGATATGTTATATAAAAATACTTTATTAAATACTTTAGGATTGTGCATCTGTAAAATGTAGATTCTTTTCGTAATTTACAAATTATAAATATAGAAAAATTAGTAATACTAATAATATAGTTTATATATACAGGGTG
>NW_018021393.1:15564-20428 GCF_002006095.1 Pseudomyrmex gracilis | reverse complement strand
GGGTAAAGCGAGTCGTTTCGTAATTCGGGCCGCCCGATTACGACCGTCGGTTTGCCTAAAATAATTCGCCCTCACGCGAAACAATTAATCGAGGGCCGAATCTCCGAGACTTTTCAAGTCCCACGCGAAAAGACACCGTTCGGCGTCCTCGGAACGTTCTACCGCAATTTTACGAAACAATTATCGAAGAGAAATGGAACGGCGTAGCGCCGGTACTTCACCAGGGTTGCCTCTGCACTTCGCCTGGTTGCACCGCGGACTCAGGTCCTCCACCGGGCAGTTCGCTCGGTCTCTCTCGCTCGCTCCTCCAACTCCGCTGCTCTCGCCCGCTCTCTCTCTCTCTGCTCGCTCTCTGTCTCTCGCTCGCTACAGTCGGGTCGCTCACTCGCTCACACACTCGCGCTCGCAAAAACTAAACGATCGGATATATTTTTCGATTATTCGATTCAAAACGATTCTCTCCCGGTCTCGGGGGTGTGCGTCTTATATACCCNGGGGCCGTGTTAACAAGAGAAGTCGTCGCTAACGGGGGGGGTAACCCCTTGGCCTATCGGTGAGGCCGTTTCGCTTAGATAACCGAATATTTGATCCTTCGAATATCGCTAACGGTTGTTCCGGCGGTCACACCGGACACGTTGTTGTTATTGTCGATCGTCGATGTTGACGCTTCTCTCTCGTCGCCCCTGCCCTTGTAGGTCGTATTAACCGTTGCTCTATGATTTCTCGATGTTCGTTCCAGCCTTGCTTCCTCGGTAGGTTTCCGAGTGCGGATTTCAGGTGGCGGAGGCGAATTTTTGTGATAGGGGCGGGCGAGTGCAACTGCAGTCGCCCTGCCACGTCACAATATATATGTATATATACCCCGCAAACAATTTCTGATTGCGCAGACTTGGCAAACAGAACCTGTTTCCTAACGCTACAAAAGGGAAACATGTTTTGGTGCTGTTAAAACTGTTAGCACACGAAGAAAGAAAGAAAAGACGCAACAAACTCTGTCGGCAATAAACATGAGAATTTGTATCAATATCAAATACATAAATGTCGATGAAGTTGACGACAAATAAACGATTGATAACAAGCAGGTTTGCTTTTAGGAATACCGTAACCAAACAGTCCGCAAAACCATAGCAGCATTTGTTTACGACAGAAAAGTGACTGCAATAGGGTCGATCTGTTGAATGCATTGACGACAGATTGCCAGCAAACGCCAAGCAGATCTGTTCGTGCATTCGTGTAAACAGTTCGTACGCAAGACTACAACACTATCTGTTTGACATTCACGCAACAAAATGGTGATTATTTGCGGTCGTATCTGTCACCCATGTTGATGACAAATTGTTAGCAGACATTAAGCAATCTGTAAGGGCATTGGTTTACGGCGGCGCCACATACCGGGTGGCCGCGATCGGCGCGCCGACCTGCGACTTGCGCTAATGTCGCTGCGCAAACATGTGATTGCCGGAAACACGTGAAAGAGAGAATTAGAGAGTTCTCTAGAATCGTGGAACGAGAGGCATGTCCCGGCGAAAAATCGGGCGGTTAACGATTCTGGTTGTGTCCGGCGAACTGAACGATCGAAAACGAGTCGATCCGTTCAATCGCGGTCGAGTTGTAACGCTGGATCGCCATTGTCATATTTATCAAACTTTATACTGTTTAATAAATTACGTTAAACTTGTAAAAATAAGAGCGTGTGAGTTTGATTGTTACATTCCGCTAATTGCCGTTGAGGAGCATATTTGTTGTTGTCATGCCGTGAGCACAATTGCCCTTGGTTCGTATCGTGAAAAGAAAGATAACATTGAGACATTGTGTGAATTTGTCGGTCGTGTCGTGTTGTTCACGTGTCGGGAAGGGAAACAAAGGACAAGCTGACTGTCTACCGAACTTTATTTGTGGATTCCCTTTCAAATTATAAACCGTCGTGTCAAATATTTTGGAAAACTCGAGAATCCATAACATCTTACAAGTCTTTGACAGTTGCAACTGGTCATCACTTGGCATACAAATATAAATAGCTTACGACGTTTGCACGAGACAGATTGACAACAAACAGTAAGCAGACTTGTCAACCGCGCTGATGACAGATTGACTAAACGCAATTTAATGCATTGTAATTTCAAATTCCTGCGGATGCATTATTGATAAACTATACTTTAGAGAGCAATTTTTCTTATAAGTTCTTTTCTTATAAATCAGTAGGGAGATTTTTCATTCGATTTTTATTAAATATTGATCAAATATACTTAATTAAAAATATACTTAGAGAACAGTGCTGGAATTTTCAGTCTGGAATAAAAATGCAATTGTCAATCAAAAACCTAAATAAACAACTTTGATAGGAAACCATTTACAAAATTATGTGACGAAATCTTGCACTAAAATTGTAATTTGCAATTATACAGATATATTTTAGAAAATAGATGTAAAAACATTGATTTTTTATAAAATATTTGTAGTTGTTTGCAAAATTAGTTTCCAAATATTATTTCGGCAAAAGAATAACGATATGGTGAATCATCTTAGCAGTATATTTGCAAAATTAATTTCANAAAGAAATTGTGCAATAATTAAGAAAAAATTTCAGTTGTTTTCTTGCACCGCGACGCGCCAACGCATAACAAATTTCCCTTTTAGTAATAATAAAAAGCAATAAATAATCCGAGCAGACCTCCTATCGTTTGGAGACTTGGACTCTAGACAATGGGAGAGCAAACGGAAATCACACTGGCGCCCGAAAAGATAAACCGCGCCTAGTAATAACCCGAAATTTTAAACTTATTGTTTAAACAAACCCGGATATCTCCGGGCCAGAAGAACACCGCTCATAAAAATTAGACCAGCCGGAGCAAATAGAACTCCGGCGCCACGAGCAATTTTATTAACCAAATAGCAAAGGGTCTAGGTGGTGTGATCGAAAATCAACATTCTCCCTTTTCCCATCTCCGGAAAATCGGACGAGCCGATCGAGCCGAGAGATCGTCGCCGATTGGTGATCTCACGAAGTTTACCCGACCACTAACTAATGAATAGGAACTGGCAAAGCTCGACTGAGTTTTCCGATTGGGAGAGTCCTCGCTTACTCAAAATTGTATATAAACCAGTACTCTCAGAACCGAAGGCAGATAGAGCCGTAGATTTTAGAAGTACCACAGCGAGTGAATGAGTGACAGTGAGTGCAGAATGTGAGATCCAAGAGTGAACTACTGAGCCGCAACAGCCTAGAACCTTTTATTAATCAACATCACTGGTCCGCAGTAAGTAGTAAGTCCACCCACAAATTTTAATCGGAATGTTCCACCACTTGGGGGATTCAATTCGAGGTTAATACTCGGAATCTATCAGAGACGCATATTCACCTAGAAGTATCGCGAAAGCATATTATTTTGTTTCTTCGCAACCAACTCCTTTTGACCATTCTCGACGGGAGAACAGTTCGCGACTCCAATTGTGAAAGGCGTCCGACCGAGAAGTCAACTCCTTGTTTAACCACCCTCGCCGGGAGAGCAGTTCGCGACTCCAATCGCGAATAGCGTCCGATCGAGAAGTCAACTCCTTGTTCGACCACCTTCGCCGAGAGAGCAGTTCGCGACTTCAATCGCGAATAGCATCCGGCAGAAAGAGAGAGTTAGCCCTCCCCCTCCTAGATCACTTTTCTTTGGTCAAGTATAATGTCGGCAAAATGAGGAATCAGCTCCGAATATTAACCTCATCCACACTTTCGCTATAAATAATAAATTGCTAAAAGAACCTCCTGTTTAAGTGGAACCCTCCTTATATCCGAATATCAGTCTTAGAATCATGACACATTTAAATTTATTCCTATCATTAAATCTATCGGAATCTAAGAAATGAAACAAAACCGAATTTGTCAATTGACATAAGGAAATACATTTCTAAGATGATCTAAGATGCGTAAACATGGGTTAAAGAGGCTGGCTGCACTAAACAACTTGTATTCCCCCTCTCTCTCACACTTGCACCTAGCTTATAGATTACTTGGTACGAAACGATTATGCGCTCATTGTATTAGCTTCAACACACCTGTATGTTAGTAATTTGCTAAGATTTCGATTTGTCTTTTTTTAAATAAATATAACTACTTTATAATGTGTGGAATCAAACTAAAGAATTATTCTTTGTTATCCATTTTTCCGTACAACCCACTCTCACTTCCTCGTTAAAATCGCTAGGTCCCGTCCTTGGTAAATAAGATTTGAGTCTCAGACCTAAAAAGGGACCAATGAGTGAGTGTTCGCTAGACAGAGTAAGATCGGCGTACGCCGTTGACCTGTCAACGAATATAAACAAACTCGCTCGACTCTCTCACAGCGGGATTTCCGTGTCCACTGTAAAGAGAGATATGGAAAACGACGCGTTTACTGTTGCGTCACACCACAGCCCGACCGTATCCATAGGCCAGGACGTAACACAGCTATGTGATGTTCAAAATATGTAGAAATATAATTGCATATAAAGAAATCAACTTAATTAATGTATGTACTTAAGAAAATAATAATTTTCTTTTCTCTCTTTCGACTTTTTCGCAATTTTTGACAAATATTATTTACAAAATTTTATTTCGACAAAACTGTTGCGTTATGGCGAATCATTTTAGTGCAATTATTGTAAAATCGTTGTTATCCACATAGCACGTAATATTACTGCAATATCACAGTAAAATTGCAATATATCAGTAATATTAGATAGTATAATATAATATTACAATAATATTATCGACATATTACATTTACATATAATAATGAAATATTACACTAATATTGTATTGCAATTTAAGTAGCAATATTATATATATCAAATGTTTTTATTATGTCTTCTAAACGTTAGAGATGTTATTTAACGT
>NW_018021393.1:7702-12868 GCF_002006095.1 Pseudomyrmex gracilis | reverse complement strand
TAAATCTTTTCATTGTAGCAATAAAACATATTTAGAAAAACATATATAATTTGTCCGGATTTTGGCGCCGCACCCTGTATATATATTTAAGCACATTCACGCACAACATCTTGCGAACGGCTCTTCATGTCCTTATATTCATATATTATTAGTTTAAAAATATAGTTTTATATAATTTGTTTGTATCTAACATGATACTAATAGAGTTATTTTGTAATTTATCAGAGATATAGAATATCTCTGAAGCCATTCTCTTAAAAAAAGAAATTCTCCGTGTATAAAATTGTATGGACATATTCGGCATATAAATTTGCATAATTAGATATAATTATTTTAATTTGTGTATAAGTATATAATATATGAAAAATTTTTTACCGGGTATGAATAAAATATTTTAAAACTAATAAATTTTTGTATGATATGTCGCGAATATCTTTTTCAGTAATATTGCTCAAACGTATGTATCACTCTGCATTGTACTGTTTGAATAATTATTAATGAAAAATATATCCGTAACATTTATAAAGTTATATATAGACATATATGTATATGTTGTGACGTTTTTCTTAGTTCTTTGCAAATTTCTCGCGTCGCTCCGCTCGAAACGGAGGTACGTAATCGGAACACGGACGGAAGTCCGCGAGATCGGGAACGTCTGTATCGGCAGGAAAGAAAACGGTGGTAAAACGAGCACACCAATGTGCCAAGCCGACGGATCCTTTGTAAAACTTCTGGGCGCCAGACGCGTGACTGCGTCAAAATCTGCGTTGCTCGACACAACGGGCCGACTAGCTCTATTTGAACGGAGAGGGGTCTATTGTTTTTAGCTTCAAGGCTGTCCCTCCAAGGATGGAAAGAAATTGCGCAGACGAGTTAAAGAGGCGAAACCAGACGCTAGATTATCTAAGTTAACAAATTTATTAAAATTAAACAAAAGAATTAAAAATAAAAGAAAATAAAGATAAAAGAGAATTTGAACAAAGTAAAGAAAAGCGGTAGCAAAGAATAGTACACAGCAAGCAATTAAGAAATAACGCAAATACGCACAGATATCATAACGCGCCGCCACGTCGCGCGGCCGAGACGAGAGATCAAACAAGGTCGAACGGTTGATGGTTCGACAGCGGTTACTAGTCGGGCCGAACAGCTCTTCCTAGTTCTGGTGAGAATATAGCGCAAACGTGCTGCCCATCCCCGGCAACAAAGCTTTCGCCGGATGATTATAGCGAG
Source organism: Pseudomyrmex gracilis (assembly GCF_002006095.1). Classification (NCBI taxonomy): domain Eukaryota; kingdom Metazoa; phylum Arthropoda; class Insecta; order Hymenoptera; family Formicidae; genus Pseudomyrmex; species Pseudomyrmex gracilis. Next base: position 11,638 of record NW_018021393.1, on the reverse strand, counting down.
AGGCACACAAGCAGGGAAGCAAGCAGTGTCGATGAGACGCAAAGCGGGAGTGTGAGGCCGGAAGGAGCGGCGATCCTGGGGTCAACTTCTACCCGAGAGGCTATACGATAGCCTCCGAAGATTCGTTTCGATCCGGTCGTTCCTCTGGGAACTTACATCGAATAATCATATACCGACCGCAGCGATCACGTATTATCGTACGTCCGCGAGTCGATTCGACAATAATTACTACCGGGTCTTCTCCGGCGTCGGCGCCCGATTCTCACGAATTTCGGCACCCTCTCTGCACCGATAAGGCTCCGCTTCCGTTCCACACACTCTCCACGTTATCAGGTATCGCTGCTCGATCCGACAGGCCTGATACGGCGATTCGGTATGACAGCGTTTCGCAAGGGTTAATGAGAGCACGGCGTTCTCAGTTAGCTTCTCGCCGGGCAACGCGAGTCAATGCAAAATCGGCAATTACTACGACAGCGCTAAGAGTCTCGCAATGGCAAAGTCGATACAACAGCACCGAGGATCTCGCGCCGCAAAATCTATACGACAGCTTTAAGGATCTCGGTACAGCAAAATCAATACGACAGTACGCGGTATAGCAGCGCAAAAACGATATATGCAATACATCAACAACAAGCGCAAAAAAATAGGTTTACAGAAGCTACACAAAAGTCTCACAAAATACGAATTGCTACTTGGCGCTTCCCGAGCGGCTCCAGGGCTTGTCACAGTATTCAACAGAATACCCGCGAAATCCGAACGCACTTAAGCCTACGAAAAAATGCCATAAAGTGAATCCGATTCCAGCCGCCCTCCAAAGAATAAATATGGCGAAGGATTCGTCCTTGCCTGACACACAACGCGAGAATTGGCGACTAGCCTCGACACGGAACTCGGCACGCAGATTCGTGGCTACAAGAAACGAGGCACCTCACCGGATATCGTCGTCCTGCGACATAACGTCCTTCCTGTTCGGCTCTTTCAGAGACGGTACCTTCCGGGAGTCTTTTCGTGCGTCCGATTCTTACAAGGGTTGGCGACCAAGAGAGCGAGGATCGCAATCGATTCGGGGTCGATGCGCCGGAGCGCGTTAGGATCGCGTGGGGTCGGCTGCGATGAGCCAATCAGAGCGCGGCGTTTTATCAAGCGCGGCGCTCGCGGTCGCGCGAACTACAAGGGCCTGACCCGCGAATTATGAATGTGCTTCCCCTTCGCAGGATTCCTCTTTCGCCTGTCCGAGCGTATCTTGTCCGGCTCGCTGGGGCAGACCTCCAGAAGGTCATCTGTCGGTTCCTAGGCTCCTCAGAGCTAGTAGCTGGCCTCAAAAGGCAGATTTGTCCGCTGTTAGTTACAGGTGCTTACTGCCGCCTGGCGACGCTGTCGCTCGCGTGCCGCTTGCGCTCCCTGGCGTATTGGGTTGAGCCTGCCCGCTGAGTCAGGGCCGTAGCCTCTGTGCGCTGCCACTGGCGCTTCCTCAATCTCCTTTGTTTCTGGCTCGCTCCTTGTCCCTCTCTAGATTTCATGTCTGCTCGTCTTCTTCGGTATCCTTCGACGGGGTGAGCCCTCGGGGGGAGGGAGTGAAACGCCATATTTTACATAATAAGAAAAAAATACAAAACAAAAAAGAAATAAGTAACTAAACTAAAACAATACAGTGTGTAAGCTCTAGAGGATCCTGACGCTTAAGACCGGCACACACTTCAGGACTCCCTCAAAAGATAATTTTTGTGGCAAGGAGGAAGCGGCGCGAACACCATGTCACAATGTACGAGGTGTGATCAAAAAATAAGGTGACTTTTCATTTTTATAAAACAATATTCATTTATTTATCCAAAATTATGTTCTCCCCTTTAAAATAATCCTCCTCTGATACAATGCACTTGTGCCAGCGCTTTTTCCAGTCGTCAAAACACTTCTGAAATGCACTTTTGGGTATTGCCTTGAGCTTCTCCAGCGATGCAGCCTTAATCTCCTCAATCGTCGCAAATCGTCGTCCTTTCATGGGACTTTTCAATTTTGAGAAGAGGAAAAAGTCGCAGCGGGCCAAGTCTGGTAAATACGGTAGCTGAGGCAAGATGGTAGTATTGTTTGTGGCCAAAAAACTACTACTAATGCAATGCTGCTTCTGATCAAAATTAAGCAGTTTTGGAACAAATTTCGCTAACACACGTGTCATACCCAAAACATCCGTTAAAATTAATTGGCATGAGCCAAACGATATGTTAAGATCATCAGCTACTTCTCTAATCGTGATTCGACGATTTTTCAACACAATTTCTTTCACTTTCTGAACATTTTCGCCGATTTTTGACGTGCTGGGGCGTTCAGAGCGAGGTTCATCGTTAACATTTTCTCGGCCCTCTTGGAATAACTTATACCATTTATAAACATTTTTTTGCTCAAAGTTGACTCACCGTACGCCACTGTCAACATTTCAAGAGTTTTTGAACACTTAATACCATTTTTTACACAAAAATTAATACAAACTCTCTGCTCCATTATTTTCAACAGCAAAAAATCGCCAAGCACGCAAACACGAGTCTAACCTTTATGCCTCTCACAAAAAACAACATATGCTATATAGTCAAAACTGTGAACATATGATCGTGACGAGTGTACCAACACAACAACAAAAACATTTTGAAATTAGAGTGTACAGAGCGCGCGAAATTAACAGAGTCACCTTACATTTTGATTACACCTCGTATATGTATATATGTATGTATTGTTTATGTGTATGTATATGTATATATATGTGTATGCATATACAGGGTCATCGAAAAGTATCGGACCTCTCTAATATCTTCAATTAGAATGCATTTTGGAAAAAGTGTCCAATAGCAAAATTGTATGGTTTCAAGCGAGGAGTAAGATGATGACCTTGATTTTGATCTTGACCATGTCCTTTAAGGTCATTTCAAGGTCAACCTTCTTTCTTTAAATGGAACCCCCTACATTTTATTGCATATTTTTATAGCTTATCTCGAGAGCTTTCCAAAACACTATAAGAAAATATTTTTTTATTAAGTACTTTTTGAGTTATAAAAGTTTGAAATTAACAATTTGTTAAGTGGCGTGTAATCCCGGCCAGTTAAGGCAAGAGTGGCGTGTTGGTCCGGCCAGTTAAGACAAGAGTGGCGTGTGATTCCGGCCAGTTAAGACAAGAGTGACGTGTGGGTCCGGCCAGTTAAGACAAGAGTGGCATGTGGGTCCGGCCAGTTAAGGCGAATTTCATTCCAATTGGTCAGCTTGGGCAAAATATTCAATTGTATCAAACAATTCACAACAAATGTTCAAATTGCTGCCCTTCAACAGCCTGGCAATGTGCCAATCTGTTATAAACAGATGAAACCGCATTCCGGTACGTTTCCGGCGTTCTAGCGGCGTATTAGTTCTATCTCTCGAGTTATTCTCCTTCTTAAATCATCTAAATCTTGAGGCTTGGTGGCATAAACGTTACTTTTCAAGTAACCCCACAAAAAAAAGTCAGGTGGGGTCAAGTCCGGAGACCGAGGTGGCCACTCAATATGACCCCTTCGCCCTATTTACCTGTCCTGAAAGACCTCATTCAAATATTGACGGACAATGACACCATAATGAGGTGGATCTCCATCTTGGTGGAAATAAATTTCATCCATATTTCCACCAGCTATGTCTCGAATAGCTGGAAAAATTTGTTCGCGAAGCATGACTGTGTATACCTGTGCTGTTAAATTGCCTTCAATGAAGAAAGGGCCAACTGGTCTACCATTAAGAATACCAGCACATACGTTAACTTTTTGTGGTAAATGTATAGAATAGGGGAGCCCCCTCCGATCGGCTTTTTTTTCACATATGTTATTAAGATTACCTTCCTGAGTAACAATATGAAGCTTTTAGCCGTCGCTCATTGTTTATAAAAAAGTTATAAACAGAAAAAGTTTCATGAATAAACCAATT
>NW_018021393.1:0-7057 GCF_002006095.1 Pseudomyrmex gracilis | reverse complement strand
AGTTTAGTCATCAAACTTTTTTGGTTCATAACTTTTTTATAAACAATGAGCGACGGCTAAAACTTTTAGAAACGTACTCAGGAAGGTCATATTTACAATATATCAAAACGAGAAGCCGATCGGAGGGGGCTCCCCTATTCTGTACATTTACCCTTTTTGTGGATATTGGGTATGATAGTCTTTTTTTCAGTGAGGATTAACGTCACTCCAGTACAGCGTGTCACTGAATCGCGGAATAGGCGCGGGGATTGAAGGGCAAGAGGGCCGTATGATTCGTACGGCGCTTGTTGGCGAACAACCGCCCCGCTTGCCCTCCGATCCCGCGCCTATTCCGCGATTCAATAACGCGCTGTGTACAGACGGCGTCATTAATTCGAAGAATAGGCGCGGGGATCATATAAAAAGTCCAGTTGATCCAAATATCTATTAGTCCCAAAATTGGGTGTCCAGTTGTGGACACCCGATTGCTACTAGTTAGTTAGTACGGCGCCCGTTGGCGCTACGAGCAACCGCCCCGCTTGCCCTCCGATCCCCGCGCCTATTCTTCGAATTAATGACGCCGTCTGTACCTACAATTGTGTCTATTTACATTTCCAGTCAGTTCAAATGTTGCCTCATCAGAGAAAACAATATTGTTAAGTAAGAGAGGATCGTCGACAATCATTTCCATCATAAGATCACAAAATTCGATGCGTCTATCAAAATCGTCTTCGTCAGGACAACTCTTGGCACAAATGGAGTTTGTATGGATGCCATTTATTCAATTTCAAAATTTTACTGACAGATGCATGACCGATTTCGTGTTCTTATGCAACGCGATTGATGGAAATATGGGAATTTTCAACGAAAGACTGTAAAACATTCAATGCCTTATCATTATTTGTTGCTGTTTTACATCTACCAGATCTTGAGCGGCTTTTAACGCTACCAATGTCCTCGAAACGTTGAATAGTACGGATTACAGTACTTTTAGAGATCCTATTATTTTCATTCCGGAAATTTTCATTAAATAATCGCGTTACTGTTTTATACCCTCTTTGTTGATCTCCCTATCCTCGCATCATTAACAGTGTTATTCGATTTTTTTCAGAAAGCTCCGCCATTCTTAATTAGAGCAAAAAAGAAGTAATCAGGTAAGTGATAGGAAATTGATCTAAATAATTAAGTAGAAAAAAATACTAATTATTAAGTGTTGGTTTAACTATTGATTTGTTTATTTCAACCAGCACTAGCAAAAAGCTCGTTGAGCAACTGAAAATCTAATAGATCAATTAATAATATTTACGAAAAATTTCTAGGCTATTGGAAACAAAATGAAGGTGTTTGAGACAATCAATTGAAGCGCAATGACTTCTTTTGTTACAGAAAAAATTTTTGGGGCTGTTTGTTTTCGTCCATGAGGTAACTGCTGCTCGCTAAGAAGAAGACAATACTGAATCAAAGATTAAAATCAGTGATCCGTATTGTTTGCTCAAGAGCTCGTACATTGGTGCCTGCGAGAGTGAGAGAATAAAGATCGGCTCCGTCAACGCTTTCGGGCAGATTTTCGCTAACGCCTTCGGACATCACGCATTCGAGCAACTTTTCGCGATCAGCTTCGGGCAGTTTTCCGCCGTAGCCTACTAGCATAACCGCTTGAAGCCGTACAACTTTGCTATTGAACTTTTTTCCAAAATGCATTCTTACTGAAAATATTAAGGAGATCCGACACTTTTTGATTAATGTATTTTTTTTTAACCAATTAATTGATCTCATTATTCCGCGCACAAAAGTATTAAGGTTATGATTACTGAAAGCTAAATAATATTTTACAAGATATTTTACATTTTGTGTCAAAAAATTGGTAACTTCAAACCTTTATAACTCAAAAAGTACTTAATGAAAAAATGTTTTATTATTGTGTTTTGGAAAGCTCTCGAGATAAGCTATAAAAATATGCAATAAAATGTAGGGGGTTCCATTTAAAGAAATAAGGTTGACCTTGAAATGACCTTAAAGGACATGGTCAAGATCAAAGTCAAGGTCATCATCTTACTCCTCGCTTGAAACCATACAACTTTGCTATTGGACACTTTTTCCAAAATGCATTCTAACTGAAGATATTAGAGAGGTCCGATACTTTTCGATGACCCTGTATACGTATACGTGTATGTATATGTAAATTTCACATATTAAAATGTTATTAAAATTAATTTATTATGCATATAGTTTTTACAATGTGGATACAATTGTGAGTAGGAGTGGTAAGATAATAAATTTATCGTAGTACGGAATTTTATAAGCTTTGGCGCAAATATTTTAACAAAACTATGATTCTATATCTGTTTTGCCTTACTGTAACTATTTCTAAATGTTGATTCCTAAATGTGGTTTGCACGATATAAGAAACAAATTTGTATTATAAGGTTTTGTTCCTATAATATATAAATTTATTATCTTGACTTTTAGCGATATTAAGGACGCAAACGATAGTATTATCCTTTAATATAACTCAGTTATTTTTATTATTGTTTAAATAAAATAAAACAATTTACATAAAATAAATCTAAATACAATGTTTTATATTCTTCTATATATGTAATCACGTTCATGATTCAATGGATCATTTTTATGATCTCTCTCAAGAAATTTTTTGTTACGCACTTTGAAGAAGTTAATACATAAATTTAACTCATAAAGTCTTTGATCAATCTGTTACAGTAGTTTATCTCCTTTTCGGATTAATTGTTTTTTTAAATTAAATTATCAATGTAGTTTTAGTTAAGAACGGCTCCAAGATTTTAAAGTATTTCTAAGGTGGAAAATATAGGCCGATTGGAGTCTACGGTTGTTAATGTGTTAGATAGTTATGAATTTATTATTAAAATGTTACAGACGTTTCGACTACCATATCTGATTTCAAAATTTATTATTATATAGATATATTGAAAAGGAGCGGAACTACGGTCGAAACGTCTATAACAGATTAATAATAAATACATAAATTTCTGACATATTAACAATCGTGTTTAAACTCCCATCGGCCTATATTTTCTACCTTAGAAGTAATTTAATATTAAATTAATCTATAACCTTACAATGTTACAGTAATATTCTTGATATATCACCGCAACAGTACTGTGATATATCATCGTAATATTACTGAGATGCGATTCGGCGGACATTTTAATATTACTGTGATATTACAGTAATATTACTATGATATTTCTACTATATTAAAGTGTAATATTGCAATCGAAAAACAATATTACTCTGATATTGCAGTAATATTACGTGCTATGTGGGTAGTCATGATGTTATTTTTGTGCAATATTTTCACAATTTGCCTATTAGGGAACGTGTTTTCTAATAGATTCTTGGTCACCGAAAACGAATCCGGCGACGAAATTGACTTAGCACGTCAAATTTTCGAGAAATTTGAGATTAACCTTTACGAAAACGAACTACTGCCGATTATATATAAATAAAGTCAGTAATATAAATATTACTGACAATGACATAGGAATATTATTAGGTATTACAGAAATCACTGTGAATATTACTGGCAATTACACAAAATGCCAGTAATTTTTTCGTATCACTGCTGCATTATATTACTGCCAGTAGTTCTTTTTCTAAGGAAATGTATCAAAATCGTAAGGAAATGTATCAAAATTGGCAGTTTTGGCTATATTTATCATTTTGCGGTTAAACTAAATTTTTTTTACAATTTTACTTTATATTTATTAGTGTACGATTTTTTTTATATACATAATTAACATTAATTTTACATAATTAATATTAATGACACATAATTAACATTTATTTTATTAATATTCAGGTTTTGAAAATGTGAGAACGGTGTAATCAGTATATATCACCAAAAAATTTGTTTGCGTTGTAAAAATGTATTTTAAATTATATTTAATAATAATAACAAAAATATTTTTATTTATTGTTGAAGGTACATTGTACTTCTATATTTTGAATAAAATAATAATTTACATAAATAATAAATGAAATGTGTAGGATAATTTGAGAATAAATAGATAAAAATAATTATATGTTAGTAAGAAACACAAGTGGTCTCGCCACTGAACTCTATATACACTGGAATGCGCATCGAAGAAAATTCATGGCACAAATTGATCAACGCCATTTTTGTTTGGCCTGGTATTTGAGCAAATCAGAAGCGCGTTTCACGCGCGGTCCCGCTATAATGTGGATGACGGAGATGAAAAAGTAACAAAATAGAAAAAGTTTCTTTAGGAGTTTGTAGTAAGAAATTTACATAAAATTAATAAACAAAATTAATAAACAAATTAATAAACAAATATGTATAAAAGGACTTTTGCTCGTTAATACGATATAAGTATAAATTTGCCCATTAAAACTAAGAATGAAAGGGCCAATACGAGCCGTTCCCAAAATGTTGTGCAGGAATAAGCGTGCATGTATATATATGTATACACATGTACAGTAGGAAGCACCATATCGTGCGGCTCCAGGGGAAGTATTTTTTGGGAATTTCTCCTTTGACTGCTTCTACTATTGCGCGTCGTTCTCCTTCGATCTCTGCCAGCAGCCCGAGATCGAAGGAGAGCAGCGCGCAGTAATAGGAGCAACTAGAAAAAAAATTTCCGAGAAATATTTCCCCTGGAGCCGCACGATATGGTGCTCCCTACTGTATGAATTCACATGTAAATTATTTTTACATGTGGGTTTTTTGAATTGAAATTTCAATTCTTAAAATCATATAGGATGCTAGATTTGCATTTCATATATGAAAGATCCCAGATACCCCCTAGCTAATTTGAAAATATTGCGAAAAAAACTCCTCGGCCAGGAATCGAACCTGGAATCTCCGGCTTTCCGTGCCATCGCCTTCCCTGTTAGGCTATCGAGGCACTTGGAGTTTGTCTCGCAATATTCGTACATAAATCGATGTTCTGATAATTTAATAACGCTTATCATTTCAGCCAGCGTAAATTCAAACTAATTAATAGTGAAGGCTCGTGAAAATTGAAACTAAGAATGAAAGGGCCAATACGAGCCGTTCCCAGGATGTTGTGCAAGAATAAGCGTGCATGTATATATATGTATACACATGTATGAATTCACATGTAAATTATTTTTACATGTGGGTTTTTTTAATTAAAATTTCAATTCTTAAAATCATATAGGATGCTAGATTTGCATCTCATATATGAAAGATCCCAGATACCCCCCTAACTGGGAACGGTTCGTATTGGCTTTTTCATTCTTAGTTTCAATTTTCACGATCCTTCACTATTCATTCGTTTGCCCATTAATACAATGTAAAAACCTACCGTTTTTAAAATAGTAAAAAAGGCACAAAGTACACGCGCGCTTGTTACAAAATATCATTGTATCTTTAAACAAAATGGTTTTATTTTAATTATTAAAAAAATGCAAATTATAAAAAATTCAATCATTGCAAAAATTCATTCAATACAATTTCAATTATAAATACAATTCAATACAATTCAATACAATTTCATTACAATTATAAAAAAATGCAATATTATTTTTATCTACAACATCCTAACCTAACGATTTTCATCCTACACTGTTAATACATGCAACTGATATATTTCACATCAAAATCCTTACCTATGAAATGAAATCCCCTTTTCACTTCTCTGCCCACACCCGGGCACACAACATCTCATGTCGCTAACTTGTAGCGGGACCGCGCGTGGAACGCGCTTCTGATTTGCTCGAATACCAGGCTAAACAAAACTGGCGCTGATCAATTTGTGCCACGTCTCGCTATGCTTGTTAGATGGAGATGCGCCTTCCAGTGTATATAGAGTTCAGTGGGTCTCGCGGACTGAGTGCAGGAGCTGCGAACATGGAGATCTCAAGTTCAAATCCCGCTATCACATTTAGAATTTTTTCAGGTTCGGTCCCTTTCAATGAAGTTCATCGGTTGATTGGCGAGCTGAGTCAGGCCTCCAGAAATTAATTCTAGTGAAATCTCGAATTAATTTCCCTCCGACAAGGCAATATGCTATTGGGTTTCTTTTTTTTTTTTTTAGTAAGTAATTCCACTTCCAAGTGTGTGGAATCCATTCTAGGCAACAGATCTGATCTGCGTTTGATAGCAATCTGTCGACGTTTCTGACGACAGATCTGCTCTGTATTTGCTAATACAGAAAGACAATTTGTTCAACAGAACATTAGCAAATACAGAGATACTGTATTTGCTAATGTTCTGTTGACAGTTTTGATAACAGATATGTTCTGTATTTGGCAATATTTTGGCGCCAACAGACGATGACCAAACCTGTTGTGGATTTGGTGCTTCACTTTGGCTTCGCTTTGCTAGTGGCAGATCTGTTACAATTTTGGTCTCATTTTGGCATATTTACATGTTGGACAGATTCAATCGCCAAACCATATCCTGCTGAGGACACAGTAGGCTATGGTTTTGGTATTAAATTCCGCCGGCGATTTTTGACAAATCCACAACATCCCACAACCAAATTGTTTGCTGGGTATATATATATATATATACATTATATTGTTTATAGCTGATACAGAATCTAATTTTCTACCAAACAATATAAAACAGAAATTGTTTTTGTGAATAATGTTTAGTTTTAATAAGAAAAAATATTAAAGAAACATCTTATCATATCATCTTATCATCTTATCAGAAAACATCTTTTTGTTTCAGAAACTACATAAACATGTAATAGGATATGTAAATAAATATTTGTGTAGCTATATAATATGTATTTACTTTTACTTTGTAAGAAAAAATAAAATATTTATAACAACTAAATGTATCTTGCCCGACATCTATCCATCCAGACATCCATTAGACATCTATTAGATGTCGCATGGAGCTGTCGACGTCTAATAGACGTCTAATGGAGTTTTTGTTCTGTGTGGGTTTTGTATTGCATTTGTAGTAATTGTATTACTTTTGTAAATCATCTATATTTACGTATAAAAAAGAATACATATAAAATTACGTATAAAAAGAATACTTGTTTTCTATTAAAAAAAAAAAAATACTTGTCATTTTAATATATTCTGTATATATATA
>NW_018021392.1:48321-49522 GCF_002006095.1 Pseudomyrmex gracilis | reverse complement strand
AATCGTACGGTGTCGAATAATTTGGTGTCGAATAAATCTGTGTCGAATCGAGCGGTGTCGAATCGTACTGTGGTCAATAGAGTATCACCCGACATGGTGCAGTCAGGACTTGGCAAATAGGGGGACAAGTTGGAGAGTTGATACGGATGCTTTGTCCGACCATTGTATTATCGAGACTACGCTCAAACTGTTATTGGACGCAGAGGCAAATGGTCGTAAGGAGGACAGGCGGAATGATTTCTCAAAGTGGTCGCTCCAATACATGAATTGGGATCTTCTGAGGGCAGCCATAGCCCTTAAGGACTGGCTTTGCCCGCAGCCTGTATTTTGCAATCCAGAGGAAGCAGCGACCAGACTGGGGCAATTATTAAAGGAGGCATGTGATGTAGCAGCACCACGCGTCAGGAAATCACCGGGGAAACGCCAAACGTATTGGTGGAATAATGGATTAAGTGAAGGTCGGAAGAAATGTATCTCACTTAGGCGTAAAATGGTTAAATACCGTAGATTGGGTAACACTGTGGAAGCAGAGCTTGCCAGAACTGAGCTCAGACGGGTACAACGTGAGTTTAGAGCCAAGATAATTAGCGCCAAAGAAAAAGCTTGGAAAGAGCTTGTGACGGAGCTAGCTCCGCCACCTTTATTATATTTCTTTTCTCTTTATTATTATTCACATTCCTATATTTCTATTTCTTTTGTATATATATTTCTCTTTCGATTACATTCATTAATTATCCAGTTACTACATTATCCGTATATGTTTATTATGTTCCCGTCCTCGCGCCGTAGTATAGCGAATAATATAGTTCCGACCGTTCCGCGCATCAAGCAACAGTTCCGTATACCGATCTATATTACAAGCCGCAGNAATATAGCATAGAAGAGCGCACGTGNACCTGTGCCCGTGCGACACGGCACAGGTGCGTGATTAGCGCACAAACAACNNCATACCGCACNCCGACCCCGGACGGACCATAGGCCGCTCCGGGGTATAAAAGCCGAGCAGTTTCAGCAGTCGAGACCAGTTCCTGCTCTCTAGTTCGAGGCGTTGTCTTGAGCTAGAGGGTTCCTCTGGTGCTAGAGGCGTTGTCTCGAAACACCATCTTCCGATCCTCCGGTCGAGGCGTTGTCTCGACAAGACCCGGTGCTAGAGGCGCTGTCTCGAACACCACTTCCTGGCCATCCGGCCGAGGCGTTGTCT
>NW_018021392.1:15429-48186 GCF_002006095.1 Pseudomyrmex gracilis | reverse complement strand
CCGATCCTCCGGTCGAGGCGTTGTCTCGACAAGACCCGGTGCTAGAGGCGCTGTCTCGAACACCACTTCCTGGCCATCCGGCCGAGGCGTTGTCTCGGCAGAACCCGGTGCTAGAGGCGCTGTCTCGAACACCACCTCCTGACCGTACGGATCGAGGCGTTGTCTCGATCCTCTCCGGCACTTCGGTGCACACCGTCTCCGTCGGCTCTATGAGCCCGGAGATTCAATCGGCCGTTGTCACTGCCACATCGATAAACAGTCGTTCTCACGACTCAATCGGCCGTTGTCACTGCCACACCAATAAACAGTCGTTCTTACGACTCAATCGGCCGTTTTCACGGCCCGGAACATTCGCAATACGCTCCCCCGTGTAAATACACCCCGTAGAATAAGTTAATTATAAGTCCACCGCGCCGATTTAAATCCTACCGCGATTCAAACCTCCGAAAACCATTCCGTACCGGAATCACCGCGCCGATACACCGAGTTGTCTAATCTATCCGTTGTAAATACCGCGTTAGATGTATCCAATGTAAATAATTTGATAAAGCGAATAAACCTCCGCTACATTTCAGCATTCAATTAACCGAGTGTCGCAATTGCACGCCTTCCCCTCCCCGATCCTTGGCGCTGACCGAGCTGTCCGGCAGGCGGAAGGCCGGGCGAAGCCGAAAGAAATTCGGCTCCGTTACAAGCTTCTTGCGACGATAGACCGGGATCCTTGGGGAAGGCCGTCTCGCCTTGTAATGAAGCGTTTGAGGGGCTCTACGATTGCTGTCACCGAATCGTTAGATAAAACTGAGTTGGATAAGGTGGTGGATGGCCTGTTTCCTTGGCATATTAATGCTGAGAATGAGCGACCTGAGGCAATATTGATTGGGGAAAGAAGAGATTTGATCACCTTGGAGGAGATTAGGACGGTGGTGAAGGAAATCAAGAATCGGCAGTCAGCGCCGGGCCCAGACGGCATATCGATGAATGTCCTCCAGATGGTGTTGGCTAGCCCCGGATTGGCTTCTCAGGTGTTATAATGCGTGCCTGCAGCAGGGGTGCTTCCCGGATTGCTGGAAAACTGCTCGTCTTGTTCTCATCCCTAAAGCGGCTAAACAACCTGGGACGGTGGCGACTTACCGACCGCTTTGCTTGCTCAATGATGTCGGTAAGCTGTTTGAGCGCATTGTTGCACGTAGAGTCATGCTGCATGTAGACGAGCGGGGTGGTTTTTCACCTAGGTAATATGGCTTCTGTAAAGGCAAATCTACCAACAATGCGGTGATGGCCCTGAGAAACTATGCGACTTCTTTCACAGCAAATAAAAGAATATGTATAGCAGTATCCTTGGATATTAGAAATGCGTTTAATTCGTTCCCATGGCCGGTGATCCGGGATGCTGCTGCTATATGGAGGCTTCCCGAATATCTTAAGCGTAGTATTACGGAGTATTTAAGATCTAGATATATTGTGTACCCAGGCCCCTGTGGAAAGATACTCAGAAAAAGGGTCACTTGTGGAGTCCCGCAGGGATCAGTGTTGGGTCTATTGCTATGGAATCTAGCATATGATCAGGTGCTTAAGTTTCAGGTCCCTCCAGCGTGTCGTGTCTTTTGTTATGCGGACGACACGCTGGTGGCGGCGGGGGGAGCCGATGTCTACCGAGCAGTAGCGACTGCCAACCGTGGTCTTGAGGTCATCACCAGGGTTATATCTGCGATGGGACTGAATATTGCGCCAGAAAAGACGGAGGTCATTGTCTTCCGGCATTGCAAGGCAAAGGTCAGACCGGCCCTAGTATAGGTAAATGACGTTAAGGTTACTTCTAGTAGTCATATTAAGTATCTGGGTTTTGTACTGGACGATAAGTGGACCTTTAAGGAACATTTTTCTAAAATAATCGATAAGGGTCAAAGGATTGTGACATCACTAATGCGTATCATGCCCAACTTGGGTGGCCCGATGGAGAAAAGGCGTCGACTTTATTTGGGCGTATTTCAAGCGGTTATATTATACAGTGCTCCTGTACAGGCCGGCAAACTTACTAAAAACAAGGGGGCTGTAGCACGATGCCGCGCTGCTCAGAAGCTTATAGCAACTCGAGTGATAAGTAGATATCGCACAATATCGGCTGATGTGGCTCAATTGCTAGCTAGGGCCCCCCCCTTGAGATGCTCGCTGAAGAACGAGCTATTGTATATAGAAGAATTCGTGCGGAAGAGGTTCAGGACTACGCGCTTGTAAAGAGTGAAGGGGCTGCTAATATGAGAGCTAAGTGGCGCGAACAATTGTGTGTTAAAAAACAGACTGGGAAAGTCACAAAAGAAGCTGTCTTGCCACTGTTTGAACGGTGGGTGATGAGAAAACATGGGTCAATGTCTTTTCATTTGACCCAGATGATGACGGGGCACGGTTGTTTTAACACGTACCTGTACCGAATCGGGAAAGCAGCTTCTGATCAATGCGCGCACTGTGGGATAGCACGTGACACGCTTTTACATACGTGGGAAGAGTGTGCAAGCTGGCCGAAAAGCGTGAGATACTGCGGTTGAAATTAAATATCGGCAGGATAACAATGAAGGACGCAATTGAAGCAATGCTGTCTGGTCCAGAGGAATGGCAGGCAGTTGTGCATTATGCTGACAGGATTCTCCTAAAGAAAGAGGACATGGAAAGAGAGAGACAACGTCAACCTGGATCTGCAAGAGGACTATGAGAAGAATTGGAGAGAGAGAGGTTATACAAGACAAGATTTCGGTAACTAACTATATGAGAAATTAGAAACTAGGATTATTAAAATCCTGATGTACCTGTGCTTCTATTTAATAAGAATGGAAGAGAGGCATGAGACTGGGAACGAGGGACGTACGTCCCCCCCCTCTCTGTCTCCTCTACCTCTAATTAGGTCTGCCGGCGGTGTCAATAGGGGGTTGACACTGCTATTGCACGCAGCCTATGAGGATCTTTTGAAATATGTTGACTCGAGAAGGGTCTTTCTGCCCATCTCCAGAGTTGATAAAGTACGTGATCTCGTTGATGAAATCCTGCGCATTCGAAAGGCCGGGGGCCAGCAAGTAATGTCCTTGGACGTCCGCTGGTCCCCTGCTCAGTTGGCGCGACTGGGAACATCGAAGGGTTTTAGCGGGTAGGCTGGCTCTCTCTGGGGGGCTGTCGATACGTGGCGGGCCTCCCGTATGGGTGGTGGTGGGGGAGGATTCCCTTCTTGGGTGCGGGCCTCTCCTCCTCCCCTGCGGGAAGGTAGTCAATGTTGGCGGGATTGGGTTGGCTAGTCCCGCATATCCTTCGCCCCTTTCCCATAGGGTGAAGGAATCCATAAAAGATTTCCCCTCGTTAAAAAAAAAGGTTAGGTTGTGGCCGGAGACTAGAGCACATTAATTATGAGTACTCACATTTTTAGGTATCACGGTCGCCAGGTGCCTTGTTTTAGGACGGATGAGCACCATCGTCCCTTCTGCCCTTCAGATATGGTTCCCTGTACCTTTATTTTTAAGTAAAACGCTCAAGAAAGGATTGCCCAGGACAGGTAAGTCACACTCACGTTATGTAGGTAAATATATACGAATAATATATTTATTTGAACAAAACTGTGAGCTAACCCTATTTACACCGTTAACGCGTTTGTTATTATATGCTGTGGTAGCATATACGCGCCTTTCGTGCCTGGATCTTTTGTAATTCGCGACGACGATCACGTAACGCGTCTTTCCGCCACGAAGATCCATGGATCACTTTTCTCTAGCCTGTCCGCGCATGATTTTCAAGCCGCATCCGCAGCATACGCGAACAACACCCCTTTAGGTACGTTCAGCTTTATTCGACCAGAAGAAAGAATGTGTATATTTTTTTTTCTGACTGCTCCTTCGTGTCCCTCGGCCCGTATACATGTCGTACGTGCCAACGCGACTCATGATCCATTATTTTTAGCATCTAGGGAAAAATCACTAGATGCTCAAAATTATGGAATACTGATTAATTTCAAGCTAATATTACATCGTGAACATTAAACTGCAAATTTTCTAAACAATTAATATCAAATTTCATAATTTTACTTTTCCCTATCAAATTTTGACTATATATCTTCACCCTACGTCGCGTAGACTCGTGTTTGAGTGTGTGTGTGTGTGTGTGTGTGTGTGTGTGTGTGTGTGTGTGTACGCTGACACGTATCCCTCACGCTGTGGGGTTCTCTTTCTACTGCTTTATCCTTTTGGGTCCTCTCATTTCCTATTGGACAATAACAAACTAAAAGTCTAAAATTTTGATTTTTGAATATGTTGTTACGCTGGCATTGGCTAAATCCATCTGCCAGTCGGAAAATGAGTTTACATAAAAAATAAAAATAAAATTACTTTTTCAAACTTTTGATAGTACACTTTTTTTGGTTACGTTACGCGGTGCACGATAACCTAATTTTTAACCTAGTTTTTAACAAAAATAATCTAAAAATAGGTACTTTGCCCAAAACTGTAAACTTCGCTTTTTTCCCGCGTTTTATAGTTAAACAGGATACAATACATAAATAAACGCGCTTAATAAAACAAAAATACATGAAATAGGCCTTACGCACTATAGCCGCCTTCAGCCTCGCTGGCTGTCATGCGCAACTTCAAAAATTAAAATGTTCGCCGCCCTTAAAGCGTGTTCAGGCGCCATCTTTGCCGCCATTGCCTTCCATGGGTCTGCGCACCACCTTCTTCGCATCCGGCTCCACCGTTGGCTACATCTGCTCGGCCAATGGTTGTGTTGATGCCCCGATTGTCTGGACTTCGGGTTCCTTGCACTTGTCTTCGGCCATGCACCTGTCTTCTATTGGTTCCGGTGACATGACCTCCTAATTTCGACTGCGCAGAAGAAGCCTTCTTTGAAGGAATCTTTTTGCGGTCAAAATTACCAACATTCCCGCTGGTAGCTTCGTCGTCCTTCGCCTGACACTAATGCTTCATGGCTTCCATCGTTGCCGTTTCTTCCACTTGTATTTCTTGAGCTACGATTGGTAGCTGATGTTCTGCCACTATTTCGCTCGTCTAATTAGGTTCCTCGGTTGATGGAATGTTTTCCGCCATGGTTTGACTTACGTCATTCTGCTTCTGGGTTGTATTGTCGGATTTTTGTTTGACACCGACCTTTGTTATTTTCACACACTTGGTTAGACAACGCTTGTGCCAACTGGTGGCAGTGTTCATTAGGAGTGACACACTGCCATTCTGTCCTAGCGTCGAACGGTGATTGACTTTGGCGATCTTTTTTGGAATCGTCGTCCGTCACATTTTTGAGGTTTCTGCGCTGCTTTGCCGTAGGTTTCCATTCGTCGTCCTGGTCCCATTGTAGAGGTTTTTATTTCCGGCCACCTTGTGAAGTGCTGGAATCTCCGTCGTCTCGTAGCCTTTTTGACACTGACGACCCAGACTTGGCTGCCGGTGTCGCCTGTCGTACCCGAAACGCCGTATCCGCCTCACCGGTGTTTGCGTGGTCGTTTTCCTCCGACGATGTTTCTTGTCTTGATTGTTGCGCCCTTGGTTTGATTAACGACGTAACCTTGGTGCACGCTTCCTTTGCCTCGTCTTGTTCGTGCTGCACTGCCACTCTTTGTGCTCGAAGCATGGACAGTAACGTCTGTTTTTGTTGTACTGCCTTGTCTTGTTCCGCCTCGGCACGTTGTAACAGTTTCAGTTCTTCCAGCACTTCCGGATCACGAACTTTGTCCGCCGTGCAATATAGTTCACCATCGGATGATTCCAATGACGTATGTCCATCGCCGATGTTTCTTTGCATCTTAAATTGTTTATTCGCACTACCCGTGCACTCACGAACACTCACTATGTTCACTGTGTTCTTTATCGAGTTTTGAAATGTCTTATGTCCTCGCACGTCACTTTGTATCTGATAGAGTGTATCGCGCGCGTGCAAGTTTTTGAGCTCGTAACTCAAGCGTTCCGCAGTCACGCGACTGAGCGCCACCGACATTAAGGCGGTATCCTCAATTACCACGAACTTGTTTATGAAGAATACACTCTGCACTTTAGGTGTAGCAATTGTTATTTTGATCACGGCTGACAACACTTTCGTTGCTGGAGCATAACCTCGCACTTTTAGTTTGTTTATGTCACTCACTGACACGTTGTCTTTATTTTGCACTAAACACTCGCACAAGTTACGCGACATTGTGTTCAGCTTGCTTGAAGTGTCTATTATCGCACTCAGTTTGTATCCTAGAATACTAATCATTGTCTCTCTTCTAGGCACAATTCTATCAAGTACCATACACGCGTTAGTATATTTGCGGGAAAATTGTTCTGGTCCACGCGGAAACACGACGTGTTGGTCGTCTGGCTCACCCTCAGGCATCTCACTGATGTCCATGGTATCTTGTGAGTTATTGTTGTTTTCTTGACTGTCACTTTCATGCACGCTCATCACATCTAACACGCACATGTCAAAAGTGTCACTAATTTCTTCATCACTTTGCAGGTTACGTTTCTTCCTAGTGATGGATTTATCTTCCGGATGGCGTCTACTCTCTTGTAGTTTTTTATATTCCGCACTTCCCGGCATTTGTATGGCACGGTAATACTGTCGCACCATTTCTTCACTGGGGAACTCCTCAGTTTCATATTTGAACATTGCGTCAACGATTATCTTGTCAGGATTATCAGCGTACATATGATAGTAGTGATAAATCCGACCATTGACGACTTTTTTCTTTTTCAGGAAGTATGGCACGTCACTTTCGTAATCATCCTCGGCTTCAAAGTACTTAGTTGATGTACTTGGACGTCTTTGGATATCATCCTCAAAATCATGTTTAGAATCGTCGTGGGATGTTCGTCGTGGTGTCCATTCAACCTGTTTTTTCTCTTTGTGTTCCAGGGTCGACTTCGACTTAGGTCTGTCTTTATCCCATGGATTTTTTCTCAAAATTTGCAAAGTTCCGTAATATCCCCGGATCATGTCCTCGCAGGGATTGTTTTCTCTTACGAACTTGTCCATATCATCGACGATTGTTGTGTCGGAATCGTTCTCGTAGATGTGTCTGTAAGTATCCATTGGTGGTCTTACTTTCTTTTTATTAACTTCTTTTTTTCTGTTTCAGGTCGTGTCTTCGTGGGATTTCATCTTCGGCTTCGCGATGTCTTCTGGATCTGCTGGAGCGTCTCTGGATTTCCTCTGGACTGTCACTCTCCGACTCCTCGTGGGATCTTCTGTCAAATGAGTATTTGAACTTGTAACGATACTACTTTTTCGTGAGAATTATTCCGTTCTTTTTAGTCAATTTAATTGCTGCGGAGTAGCTTGTCGGAATCAGGGAAAGGTAGAAAAAAAGTGAACTCGGTGATTTAAGATAACAAAAACGGATAAGATTTATTCACATAAAACAAGAAAAATAATATGTACAAATAAAAAGAAAAGACAAATAATCTATATCATAGAATAATTCACCGTATGGTGATTCTCAGAAGAATGCGTGAGAAAGTCACGTTTTTAGTCGGTTCATTCAATTCTCCGGAAAGAAACACAAAAAAAAACTAAGATATGTACATACGGCCGGTGATTTAAATGGCGCGACGCTGTCAAGGCCGTTCGGGAGCCTCGACCAGATGATTTTGTTTTCCGAAGCGCAAGTTCCGCGGTAACGCTCGAAAACGCGTTTTATCGCGAGAAAGAATCTTTATTGCGTGGAAAGTCGCTTTTCTATTGAAAAGAGATTTACACAATGTCGTGTTACAAACTGAGTTTTATCGGTTGGTAAAGAAAAATATTTACAGCGCCGAAAAGTCACGTTCTTCCGAAAAAGTAGACTTGGTCGTTCGGCCGGTCGTTCTACGCTAGGTTTCTCTTACTGTCGCTCTATGCTCATTCCCCTAGGGCGGCTCTAAGGGAAAGAGTTGGTTTGCCCGACGGAGAAAACGCTATTCTCCGCGCACGGTTCTAACGGAAAGGAAGCCGGCGTTCCCGGCGGAGACTCGTGAGATTCCCGGAAGGCTCTTAGCGGGATGATAGCTGGGTTTCCCGGTAGAGAGTCGGAAGATTCCCTGAACGGAGCGGAACGAGAGCCGGATTTCCCGGCGGAGAATCGGAAGATTCCCCGAACGGAGCGGAAAGAGAGCCGGTTTTCCCGGCGGAGAATCGGAAGATTCCCCGAATGGAGCGGAGCGGAAGCCGGTTTACCCGGCGGAGAATCGGAAAATTCCCCGAATGGAGCGGAACGAGAGCCGGATTTCCCGGCGGAGAATCGGAAGATTCCCCGAACAGAGCGGAACGAGAGCCGGTTTACTCGGCGGAGAATCCAGAGATTCTCCGGAGCGGAGCGGAGCGGAAGCCGGTTTACCCGGCGGAGAATCCAGAGATTCCCCCGGAGTGGAGCGGAGCGGAAGCCGGTTTACCCGGCGGAGAATACAAGATTCCCCCGGAGCGGAGCGGATGCCGGTTTACCCGGCGGAGAATACAAGATTCCCCCGGAGCGGAGCGGATGCCGGTTTACCCGGCGGAGAATACGAGATTCCCCCGGAGCGGAGCGAATGCCGGTTTACCCGGCGGAGAATACGAGATTCCCCCGGAGCGGAGCGAATGCCGGTTTACCCGGCGGAGAATACGAGATTCCTCCGGAGCGGAGCGGATGCCGGTTTCCCCGGCGGAGAATACAAGATTCCCCCGAAGCGGAGCGGATGCCGGTTTACCCGGCAGAGAATCTAAGATTCCCTCGGAGCGGATCGGATCTCTGAGTTGCGGTCGGTTTGCCCGACTGAGAAGAAGCTTCCCTGCTTGCTACTCGTAAAATCCGGAGATTGGAGCAGATTTGATTTTCTCGATTTTCGGCCCGCCTTTTATACCCGCATTTTCCTCGGGGCGGGGGTTGACAAGGATGCGCGGAAAAACAGATATTTGTTTGTCGCTGTCTGTTTCGTGGCGCGACGAGGCGCGCGGTGCGGGCGCGGTAACAGCTGGCGCTTGTAGGCGCGGGGAAGTGCTCGGTGCGGGCGGCGCGCAGGCCGTCAGCGTATATTTAATATACGCTGATTTTCAAGTGTTTATTTGGCGCTAAGCGCCGCGTTTTAGGCCGGGACGGATGGTCGGTCCCGGCCGTAACAATNTCCTTGGAATGCTTTGTTTGTCGCTGTCTGTTTCGTGGCGCGACGAGGCGCGCGGTGCGGGCGCGGTAACAGCTGGCGCTCGTAGGCGCGGAAAAGTGCGCGGTGCGGGCGGAGCTCTGGCCGCTTGATGGCGCGGGGTAACGCGCGGTGCGGGCGGCGCGCAGGCCGTCAGCGTATATTTGATATACGCTGATTTAAAAGTTCTTATTTGGCGCTAAGCGCCGCGTTTTTGGCCGGGACGGGTGGTAGGTCCCGGCCGTAACAATCTGCATCGTTACAACCTTTTTGTTGATGCGTACTGTTTTCTTCTGTTTTGCCTGACTGTCAGTCTGCTTATTTTCGGTTTTCTTTAGCAGTGATTTTTTCTGTTTCAGGTCTTTCTTAGGTTTCGTCGTGTTAGTCTCCGATGACGTCGCTGAATCCTTGGATCACGCAAAAGTTGATGCTGTATCTGATTTATATCCATCGTCGGATGAATTGTTGATGCAGGCGATTTCCCTGTATTGCGGATTTCTATGTGGTCGCAACTGTCTGGAATTGTAAACACCGACGGTTTGTTCCTCTAAATCTTCTATAAGATACGCATTTTGTCTTATTTCACTTTTTATGACATATAGCCCTTGATACACTAAGTGAATCATGTTAGTGGGTCGACGTGTTCTGTCAGATCTTCGATGGAGTTTCACCCAGACTTTTTGTCCCGGAGTATATACAGCTGCTGTGCCTCGTTTGTCCGCTTGCTCTCGTCGTTGATCTTGGCGTTTCTTTAACATTTCTCTCGCCTGACGGATCTTATCGCGTAACGACAGCATTGGTCCCAACAGTGTGTTGCTCCATCGGGGAATGAGTCTTTCATCCAAACCTTCATCATATTCAACATCTTTGTGTAAGTCGACAGGTCTTTTTCTCGTGCTTTGATGTTGTGTACTATTAATAATTTTTTCCAGACAGGGAATGATAGCGTCCCATCTTGTGTGTCTTCCGTGTGCATAAGCACGTAACACTCGGTTAATCTCCTTCATCACCCTCTCAACCGGATTGGATTGAGGATTGTAGGGCGACGTATGACGTGTGAGAAATCCTTGGCTACGGCCGAAAGTTCGCCATCGGTCTGAACCGAATTGACCGCCTTTGTCTGTCAAGATCTCCTCAGGAACACCCACGTCAGATAGGTATTGTCTTTGTAAGGTCTCACAAACTGTCTCTATCTTCTGATTTTTCACAGGATAAAGTTTCGTCAACTTGGAGAAGTGGTCGCACAACACCACTATATATTTGTTTCCGTCCGGTGTCTGTGGTAACGGCCCGCACAAGTCAAGCGACACCGTTTTCATCGGACCCGTAGGAATGTCATAATAGAGTTGACCGACGGTTGCTCGCGTATAGTACTTTGTGGCTAGACACACGTGACAGGAGGACACTACATCTCTTACTAACTGGTCCAAATTGTTAATATAAAAATAGTGTTTAGCAAAATCTACTACTTTATCTGTCCCAAAGTGTAGCAAGTAGCGGTGTATTAAGTTAATCAAGTCCCACGCGATAACTTGTGGAATCAAGATCTTTTCCTCCTTGCGTGTCCACACTCTAACTAACCCGAGACGTTCTTTGTAAAACCGCGGCTGTTCTTTACCTAATCTTTACGTTGTTTTACAGTTTCTTTGAGCTTGCTCAACAAAATCTGCCCACTGAAATATCAGCACCATCTCTTGGTGAGTCTATCAGAACAATGTACTTATCCTTGTCTTATTTTATTTTAGATTTGACTTCAAGAAAATTGCGCGATAACGCGTCAGCTACGTCATTTTTCTTACCCGGAACGTGTTCGATTTGAAGATCAAACTCCTGCAGGAACTCAAACCACCTAGCTATTCCGCTACTGTTTTCCGTGCATGAGCTGAGGAATTTGAGAGCTTTGTGGTCTGTATATACTTTTATTCGGTGGCCCATAAGCATCGTGTGCCATTTCTTTAAAGCCCACACTAAAGCCAGACACTCTAGTTCCGTAATGGTATAGTTAAGTTCTGCTCCCTTCAAACTGCGACTGGCATATGCAATTGTGTATTTTTTTCAGGTTCATCTTCGCTGTATTAGGAGAGCCTTGCGCCATGTCCTAAGTTGGAAGCATCTACATTTATTCC
Source organism: Pseudomyrmex gracilis (assembly GCF_002006095.1). NCBI lineage: Eukaryota > Metazoa > Arthropoda > Insecta > Hymenoptera > Formicidae > Pseudomyrmex > Pseudomyrmex gracilis. The sequence goes on along the minus strand of NW_018021392.1, from coordinate 36,944 downwards.
GAACTGGAGACCTTTTTCGAGAAGAAATAGATCTTCGGCCTCTCGGAAAGCAAGTTTAATATCGTTGAAGACTTCTTGCTGCGCCTTTGTACACTCGAATTTGACATTTTTTCGCAGAAGTAATTCTAACGGTTTTGTCATGCGTGATAGGTTCTTTATGAACCGTCGATCCCAATTGATAAGCCCCAGAAACGATTGTAACTGTTTTTTAGTTTTAGGTTTTTCAAACCTACAAACGGCATCTCTCGTCTTTTGGTTTATGGAAGCTTTTACTTTGGAAAAGACGTGGCCCAAAAAAGTTATCTCGCTTTTCAACCATTCGCACTTTTCGAGACTTAATTTGAAACCGGCCCCTCTTAGCCGTGTCAACACATATTCTAAGTGTTGAACATGTTTCTCTTTAGTATTTGATGCGATTAGAATATCATCAAGATAAACTATCATGAAATCGCAATTCTGGTCATTTAAGGCAAGGTTCATTGCCCTTGAAAAGGACGACCCCGCTGTCTTAAGTCCAAACGGTAATCTTTTAAATACGTAAGTTTGGTTATTGAACATAAACCCAGTATATTTCTGGTTCTCGTTGTCGAGAGGTATTTGCCAGAAAGCTTGAGTTACGTCAAGAGTCGTAAAGAACTTTTTATGTCCAATACGCTGAAAAACCTCCTCTATTGATGGCGGTTGCGCATGGTCGTTCGACATGCGTTTGTTCAACTCCCGCGCGTCGAGGCACAAACGTATTTTACCATTCTTTTTAAGAGGGTCCTGGACCTTCCTGTTATTACCGATCGAACGAGTAATTCGTACTAAACGGTGTTTTTCGTAATTATTGCTCGGATAGAAAAACGGCTCTACAGAATTAAAGAAAATAATAAAATGAATGGCAGACACTTTTCAANTGCGACGAAAGACCGGTGACGCGAGACAGCGCGATTAGGCCGTCTCACTTTAAAAGAAGGACGGAATAACTTAACCACTGAGGGCGCCACTTTCCGGGCAGGGACCCCAGTGCGGACTTCGGGTCTTACTCCAGGACCCTCTTAATTACCGCGACAAGTGGATTAATGTACTGAGTCGATGCTCGCTGTACAATCCCTTCGCGTTCCAACTCGTTTATGTATTTTGTGACCTCCTCACGGTGTTTTTCCGGAATCGGTTAGGTCTTCGCCTTGTACGGCGTTTTCGAGTTCATTTTTATTTTGTGGACATAATGTGTCACACATCTTATCCCCTTTTTGAACAAGTCTTTGTTTTGTTCTAGGATCTCATTTATTTTAGCTTCGACCTTTTGTTCACTCATTTTGGCCAGAGCTGCGACATGAGCTACTTCCGCAAGGTCTAACTGTATATTTTCGCCTGTACAGTTGATGATGACTTTTTGACGGGCGAGGAAATCCATGCCAAGTATCATTTGGTAACCCAACTTTTTAATGATATAAAACTCTACAATGTAGTTTATATTGTTGATTTTTATCTTTAATGCTGTTTTAAAGGCAATTGGTTCACCTTTCTCTGTGAAAGCTCCTCTCACAACAACCCTGTTGATTGGGATGGTTGGTAAAGTTTCCCCGGCGTTAATTAACTCTTCGTAGAGTTCTTTCGATATGGCATTTATCTGCGCCCCTGTATCGACAAGCGCTTTAATTTCTTTTTGGCCCACGCAGAGTTTAATTCTCGCGCTTACTTTTGGCCTTGTTCGACTTTGCTCTTGTGACTCAAAGTCTTCTAAGTCGTTGAGCAACTCACCTATACGTAGAGAGTTTAATTTTTCCGAGTTTACATCGGAAGTTGTGTCATTTCTTCCCGTGTCTGAACTTGACAGTTTCGGGGTATTTTTTAGTGCCAAGAGTTTTGACGATTTGTTAACCTTAATCGCATCGTTATATCCTTGACTTCTGTTATGTTATAAGCTTTGGAGCTTTGAGATCTAACTTTGGACTTGTACGATTTTTTAGGCGATTTTGTAACATCGTCGCTACTCGTAAAACTTTCAACAACAGGTTCAGGGTCTTTTTTCAAAGTTTCCCCTATTTTTGTATTTTTATCGACATTTTGCTTCGTTCGAGACTCGAATCGATCTCTCGATCTATTTCGATTGTTTCTGACTCGCTTTGGAGACTTATGTCTTGTTTGTGACGGACTTCGGTCTTTCTGCGACCCCCGTTATCTTTGAGTTTTACTAGGAATGTTTCGTCTAGCTACTCTCTCATTGGTGGAGAACTTGCGTTCTTTTTCCCGGCTTTTACGCTCGGTACTGTCAAATCGTTCCACTGTCTCGATGTGCGTCAGCATCTCAACTATCTCCCCAACTGACTTTATCAAACCCGGTCTTATGTTTCTCGCGATTTTGTAGTCAAAGTGACCCGCGATTACCGTGATAAAATTTGTTTCGCTAATTGGTGGCGATAATAATTTTGATACTCGTGCTTGGTCTAAGACATATTCAAACATGGAATTGCCTTTAGACGGGTCATATTTACTCAAATAAATATTTTTTCTAACCCGACTTTGTATGGCTCTACTCCAAAATCGTTCTAGGAACTTTTCCCTTAATTCCCTGTAGCTCTCGAACTCTTGAGAATCATACCACGTAGCGACAGCTCCTGTCCAGGCTTTTTGGAAAATACGCTAAAATATCGGCTTCAGTAGCTTTTTCGCGTACTGCCGTGCTCTCAAAGCGTTATAGAAACGTTACCGGATTAATTCCAGTTTCTTTTCCATTGAATCTCAGATCTTGGAAGGGATTGACCATCCACCCTACTTGTGGCAATCCGAATGGAAATTGTAAGTATGGCATCATTTGGTGGTTATTCGGATCATGGCGGTCGCCATTTTGTTGATCTTCACTCGTTGTGTCTTGATTTGGTTTGCTGGAGATTTTCGTGGTTACCCCCGCTATTATAGGTTTTTCAACATCCCGTTACTTCGTCTCGATTACTTTCTCAAGCCTATCCGTGATCGCAGCAATCTGACTTTAAAGTTTTATGATTAAATCAGACATTGCCTGGACCGGATATTGTTCGTTGGCTTTGATTGGATTGGATTCCGCAATCTCCAAAGATTCAGTATTTTCACTCAGAGTTGGCTTGGGAACTGTTCCTGTTCGTTTGCTAGTCATGCTTCGTGTTTCAGGACCAATTACAGTCTCAGAAAACTTTTCTTGAAGACTTGTAGACTTTGTTTTTGATTTAGGGCCCAGCTTAGTTCGAACCTCTTCAAAATGTACCTTGGCTTCCTCGACCTTCTCTTCGAGTTGCGGCGTCTTAGGATCAGCCATCTTGGGTAAGTATCAAAACTCCTTTTTTCGATTTATTAACCTTTACTTTATTTTCAGGTCATCGATGGATCAATTCAAAATGGACGTAGGTAGGTATTTTTAGCTTTAGGATCGATTAAACAATCTGGGAAAATTTTTTGTTTAATATTATTTAAAATTAAAACATATTAAAATTTCCGCTGTGTTTAATATTTATTTGTCGATTCCTTTACTTATTTTCTTTTTCCTAGCCCTTTTTTGTTTTAATAGCATTTGGCATGCTCGGATGACTATTTTTTAATCCGCGGTCATTTCGCGCATCCTTCAATTAAGTTAAATAAGTCTTGCTCAACAGTGAAGATTAATTATTAATCTTTAGTCATACACCGTTATTTTTATTTCATTTAACTTATTTATGAAGATTTTTGACGTTTAGGAACATTTGCGAGATAATTCTTAAAAGCGTCTAATCTATGTCTTAAATTCGTCTTACACGGTATAGTTATCGACGCCTGTGCGTTTAGTCTTGGACCGGTACTCTCTTCCCATGCTACCTGAAAAACGTCTTAATTTGGTCTCGCTTTGAGTTACCGACGCGCTACGGTAAGTTACTGGTACTGTCTTCCCTTTTGTCTCAGAAACGTCTTATGCAGGTCTTACCTCGAGTTACCGACGCGTTCGACAAGAAATCTGCAACGCTATTTATCATCGTCTTACTAACGTCCAAAAAACGTCTTGGCTTAGGTTCTCACCTATATTACAGTAATCTTTTACCGGCTTTACCACACTTTAGGTGTAGGACTTTGATGTAACATTAGATATTGTTACAAGCAAAATATCCGAACAAACAAATCAAATTCTCTTTGTTAAACATCGGAGAATGAAGATTGTCCTGTCACGGTCGCCACTTCGCTCATCACATGTTTTTTAGAGAGGTTATTCTTGATGCAAATATGGGTTTTAGGCATTACCGCGATGTAATGGACGAACATGACCGAAGACGAGGTTTTTGGGGTGATTCCCGCCGGATTGTTAACATTTTGCGATCTAACGTCTATCAATGAACAATCTCGTCACAATGGCGGTCACGGCTATTCTCGCGACGCGCACTTACACTGTGGCCGGAGATTAGAGCACATTAATTATGAGTACTCACTTTTTTAGGTATCACGGTCGCCAGGTGCCTTGTTTTAGGACGGATGAGCACCATCGTCCCTTCTGCCCTTCAGATATGGTCCCCTGTACCTTTATTTTATGTCAACGCCCAGGAAAGGATCGACCAGGACAGGTAAGTCACACTCACGATATGTATGTAAATATATACGAATAATATATTTATTTGAACAAAACTGTGAGCTAAACCTATTTACACCGTTAACGCGTTTGTTATTATATGCTGTGGTAGCATATACGCACCTTTCGTGCCTGGATCTTTTGTAATTCGCGACGACGATCACGTAACGCGTCTTTCCGCCACGAAGATCCATGGATCACTTTTCTCTAGCCTGTCCGCGAATGATTTTCAAGCCGCATCCGCAGCATACGCGAACAACACCCCTTTAGGTACGTTCAGCTTTATTCGACCAATCAAAAGAAAGGATGTGTATATTTTTTTTTCTGACTGCTTTTTCGTGTCCCTTGGCCCGTATACATGTCGTACGTGCCAACGCGACTCATGTTCCATTATTTTTAGCATCTAAGGAAAAATCACTAGATGCTCAAAATTATGGAATACTGATTAATTTTAAGCTAATATTACATCGTGAACATTAAATTGCCAATTTTTTAAACAATTAATACCAAATTTCATAATTTTACTTTTCTTTATCAAATTTTGACTTTAACTATATATCTTCACCCTACGTCGCGTAGACTCGTGTTTGAGTGTGTGTGTGTGTGTGTGTGTGTGTGTGTGTACGATGACACGTATCACTCACGCTGTGGGGTTCTCTTTCTACTGCTTTACTCTTTTGGGTCCTCTCATTTCCTATTGAACAATAACAAACTAAAAGTCTAAAATTTTGATTTTTGAATATTTTTCTACGCTGGCATTGGCTAAATCCATCTGCCAGTCGGAAAATGAGTTTACATAAAAAATAAAAATAAAATTACTTTTTCAAACTTTTGATAGTACACTTTTTTTGGTTACGTTACGCGGTGCACGATAACCTAGTTTTTAACCTAGTTTTTAACAAAAATAATCTAAAAATAGGCACTTTGCCCAAAACTGCGAACTTCGCTTTTTTCTCGCGTTTTATAGTTAAACAGGATACAATACATAAATAAACGCGCTTAATAAAACAAAAATACATGAAATAGGCCTTACGCACTATAGCCGCCTTCAGCCTCGCTGGCTGTCATGCGCAACTTCAAAAATTAAAATGTTCGCCGCCCTTAAAGCGTGTTCAGGCGCCATATTTGCCGCCATTGCCTTCCATGGGTCTGCGCACCACCTTCTTCGCATCCGGCTCCACCGTTGGCTGCATCTGCTCGGTCAATGGTTGTGTTGATCCCCCGATTGGCTGGACTTCGGGTTCCTTGCACTTGTCTTCGGCTATGCACCTGTCACCTATTGGTTCCGGTGACAAGGTTGTGACCGGGGTTAGTATCTAATTTGGTCGGGTACTTACGTTTATGCCTTCTTATCACGGTCGCCTGGTATTTTTCCCTTCTAAATACCAAGGAATCTGATCTGCGTCAGGAGTTGAGTTCCTACGACGCCCTTGTTGATAACAGGATCGGCGCTTCTCATAGGATCGGGCGCGCGCACAGATTAAATAACAATACACAATACTTGTATTTCACAAGCTACTAGTACATTTTATTGTTCACTTTATTACCAAGTTTACATAGATAATCTACTGTACACAGTATACTTTTATTGTGCACAATCTATACTTATTACGAGTGACTCGCCAACTTTTTGTAACCGCTTTCTACAACACGTCTGTATGCCACGTCTGGATGTTGCGATGCGACTGATTCTCTCGGCGCCGCGCGCTTTCTTGTTCCCCGGGCGTCTACTCCGCCGCTGCGAAGTAGTACCGCCTGCGCATGTGCGGTCTTTGTCGCTACAACCTGAACCTTGAGCATAAGGTCTCCCGCTTTGTGTGTGTGTTGTGTGTGTAACCACAGTATGAATGGTGTATGTTTTAGTTTTTATTTGCGTGTTTGTGTGTCGTATGAATGAAATGTGTGGCTTAAGCGCTGAAATTTTGTGTAAGTGATGCGTGTGTAGTGCCTGACTGTTTAACGTGTGAATGTTTGCTCAAGTGTGGATCTGAGTGTATATGTAGTATGAACAAAATGTGTGACTTAACCGCTGAAATTTTGTGTAAGTGATATGTGTGTGATGCCTAACTGTTTGACGTGTGAATGTTTGCTTATGTGTGGGTCTGAGTGTACATGTGGTATGAACAAAATGTGTGACTTAGGCGCTGAAATTTTGTGTAAGTGATGTGTGTGTGGTGCCTAACCGTTTGACGTGTGAATGATTGCTTAAGCGTGGGTCTGAGTGTGTATGTAGTATGGACGGGAAAGTGTATACTAAGCGCTGTAACTGTGTGTGTGTGTTGTGTGTGTAACAACTGTGTGTCTCCCTACTTATGTGGGTGTTTGTATATGTATTGTGTGATGAATGTTGTGATTAACGAGTGATACTATGGGTGTGTGGTGTGTGTACCGAGTGTGTGTGTTTGTGTTATGTATTGCTCTTTATCCATGTGTTTAATGGCGTGTGTGGTATGACTAAAATTTCCAACTTAACGGCTGTATGTTTGTATACGTGTTGTGTAGACGTTTGACATATGTTTTTTCTCTTATGCTCGAGGTTTCCCTTTTTACGCAGTAATCGGGTAAGTACCTTCCCGAGTTAAGCCATGACACGGTGTACGTGTCCTGTGTGTGTGTGTGTGTGTGTGTGTGTTAGTGTTCGTGTTTTTTGTTTGTGTTGTTTGTTTGTGTATGTAACAAGTGTGTGTTCTGTGTTATTGGGGAGTGTAAAAAACGTGTGTCTGTGTGTTAAACTTGTTTTCCCCTATTTCCTTTACATTAAACAAATTGCTCTCCTTACAGGTACAAACTAAAATTTGCTGACTGCGCTCGCTGCGACCACGACGTTAAACGCTATACGCCAACTATACTTATACTAAACAAAGTATGCTTACAGAATAAAATAAAATATATAAAACACATCTTCATGCATACACCTATATAAAAAAATAAAATAAAATAAAATAAAATGAAATAGAATAAAAATAAAGCATAACAAGACAGAATAAAACGGAACGTGTGTGACAATGTTACAACACAGTTGCTATCCAGCCAGACTGTGTGTCCTCTTCACGTTTCTTTGTCTCCTTCTTCACCTTCGGGCTCCTTCCTTTGGGACACCGGCTCAAACTCCGGCGACTCCGGCTCCTCCTGCCCCACTTCAACTTCCTGTGCCATCTCTGGCACCGGCTGTGGTGTACCCTGGGGGTCGGGTGACAAGGTTAAGTATAATATTAAGTAAAATAATACTTATAAGTGTTAAGTAAATAAAAAATATGTAGGTTTAGTTATGTAAAAAAACGACTGAATCGTTTACAGATTCTGCAGCCGTGGGATCGGGTGACGGTCGGTTGCAAATGTCAACAATTTCGAACATTCCGCGCAATATTGTTAATTTTCTTTCATAATCTTTTGTAACTTTTGGCGGGTGTGGCATTTGCGTGCACGATAAAACGCGTACGCGAGTAGCTAACTGCGATACAGATAGCGTAGAGTAAAGACGTGGGTGATCTCGTTTTAGAGACTCATATGCTGAGTCTAAGCTTACGTTGTCGCCGCTATACAGCGCGTACTCAATAAGAACTGCATCTCTTTTATATGTAAACCGTTTGCGTGATGAATTTCCATAAGATGTCGGCAACGTTGACGTGCTGCCAACAGAGACGATTGATCGTGCACGCCTGACTTGCAACCGTGTTTTTGGCGGCGGAACTGGAACATCTTCAGAATTGGACGATAAATATATACAAACGGGTGTTGGTACTGGCGCTGGTGCTGATGCTAATCCTGATGGTGATGCTGGTGCTGATGCTGGTGCTAATGCTGGCGCTGGTGTTGGCACTGGTGTTGGCGCTAATGTTGGCACTGATGTTGGCGCTGGTGTTGGCACTGGTGTTGGTGCTGACGCTGGTGTTGGCACTGGTGTTGGTGCTGACGCTGGCGCCGGCGCTGCTAATTGCGACCTTGTTGGGTGAAGCTCTCGAATAGTTTGTGAGACTCGCAACGGGCACCCAACTCTTATGCTGTGTCGAATTGATGTTTTCAATCAGTACAGCGTGTTTCGCGCTGTGTCCAAATCTAGAGTTTCAACGGTCAATGCAGCCGCGTCGTGTCTAATTCTTCTTACAACGGCCCATCTGTAGCTGTTCCCTTGATTGGTGCATAATCTGTAGGGAAACAGCTGGACCGTGTTAACAATTTTACGTTTCAGAGCACTCGCAACAAGTGTCGTATTTGGAACGCGTATTGTAAGACGCAAAAGTTGAGAGAAGGTTGACCGCGGGTCTGAAAATATGTTTGCAAATAGTGCCTCCGCGTACATGGTATTTGCAATTTGTACGGGACATTGCGACAAATTACTTCTTCTTTCGAAAACTTTCATTAAGAATGTTCGGAAAGTGAACGCAGTGTTAACGTCGACAACGTACAATTGTGAACTACTAAAATTTGGACGAGCTGAGTCTTTGATAAAATGAACAATGTATGCCCAAGTCGCGTGCATTTCCAAGATATAACGTGCAATGTCGTCCGGATCGCCGGTTGGCAAAATAACCGGTGCGTTATAAATAAACGTGAAACAATCTACCCACTGAGAGGGGATAATATCATTGTACATAGGACACGTGATGTGAGCCGTTAACTCATCATAATTGTAGGGGAACAACTTAATAATGTGTCCCGACTCGTCGACGGAACTTCTCTCGTTTCCCCCCGTGTACATTTGTTGTACAAATCTAAAATTTAATTTTGGGTCTTGTCCGTGAGCGAAATACAACACTCGATACTCGGCTCGAGCCGCAGTGCGCACGATATGTTTCCGAACAGAAGAACAATTTCCGTCACCAGTCGTATTAAAATCTGATCTTATTAAATGACGCAAGAATTGCAGTTCGTTGCCAACACATCTGTTCGCGTGAGTAGGAAAATTTATGCAACAATTTCTTCTCGACAAGAAGATTGTAGAGTATTGTTGGCTCCTCAGTATTAAATACATTCAACTGATTAATTTGTTGACGAAAATTCGGGTATCTCTTTTGATCAAAGGTAAGGACCTTTTCTATCTGCAAAACAATGCGCTTAACACAATAAAAAGTAGCAAAATTTACTAAGTTTAAGACGCGCTGTTCAGTAATTTTTTTGTATTTTATGACTTTTGTAGCCGTGCTGCCGCCCTCCGTATAAAGAAATTGGTGGCACATAGTGTAAATGGGCAGTAAGCCTTGGTTGGTGGCTCTGGCCATTTTGGCTGCCGAATTGTACACTTGCGCAAATGTAATAATTTTATTACGAGGTTCCAATATGGCATAAATATAGAACCCACCGAAATTGTGCAAAAAACCGTGTTTAAATTTTGTTAGTTTTGAATAATACGGCCGAACATTGGCAAAGATTCCAGAAGTTGCCAAATAATTTGCATCTACTTTTGCCAATATTGCCACATTGTCGGGCGGGTCTAATTCATCCGCACGGTGAAACTGTACAATGTCAACATGCGGATGAGCATTATCGACCATCTGTTCGTAAAGTCGAGCGGCCTTGGGTTTGGCCAACTTGAGGCCGTGCACAGATCGAACAAAGCGAATATATGATATTCCGCAGCGAGCCGATAACTGTGGGAACGACCGCAAATGTTGCGTCAGAGACGTGGCAAATGCGGGCCAATCGACGGCAAATATTTTATATTTCCCCGGAGTATCGGCTATTGCGAATCGGACGCCCAACTTTGCGCTTTTCGACAACGGCGGCAGATCATTGGCAGCCGCGAGAATGTATTCTTGAACAAATGCTTTGCGTATTCGCACCAATTTGGTTGCGTCAACGTCGTCGTGATCCTCACGCGTTAAAAATTGCGACAGCGGATCGTATTAAAATACCACAAACAAGGGCATGTCGTCCAAATAACCAAGTTCAAATTCGAACCACGGTCTATTGGCTTGTACACTTTCGCTTTCGACGACAATGATGTTAGATCTGTTTTCGGATGCGCTGGGAAAAATATCGTCTCTTTTATTCAGATATTCTATCAATTTTTTAGTTTCGCACCGAGAAATAGACCCTGCACCGGTGTTAAATTTAAATAATGTGTCGCACAGAAACGGCTCTAAGCTGGTGCACGACATGACCAATGAATCGATATCACCAACTATATTAATGTCGCCGTCAATTGTGTCCAGCTGGATAACGTCGTCGCGTATGAGCGGTCTGTAGCTAAGATTATCGGCTATTTTCAGTTTTTTTTTTTTCACTAAAAATTAATAGAAGCTAAACCGATTCGTAATACACACAAGCGATAGTGCTCGAAGAGACAAAAAAAACGAGACAAGAACGAAGTCGATACGTTGAACCGTTCAAAAGTAACGGTTTGGTCACGCCGGTAGCGCAAGCGGGTTCAGAGTGATAAGCGGTCTCAAAACTCTCGCAATATAAAAACAAACTTTTAACAAAAATTGTAGATCTCAACGAGACAAAACGCAAACGTCCTATAGTCCGACTCTCTATCTCAAATATTTTAGAAGTTATAAATTTTTGAAAAATAAAAAATGGAAAAAAATAAAAAGTCGGAATTTGGCAAAATGGTTCAGACAAAAGTTGTAGATCTCAACAAGATCTATTGAAAAAGGTCTTATAACCTAAACCTCTATCTTGAATATTTAGAAAGTTATGAATTTTTACAAATTTGAACCAAAAATGTAGGAATTTTAAAAAAAGCTTCAGACAAAAGTTGTAGCTCTCGACGAGACAAGACAAAAACGTCCTATGGTCCGACTCTTAATCTCCAATAGTTTAGGAGGTATAAATTTTTAAAAAATAAAAAATGGAAAAAATGTAAAAAGTCGGGATTTGGCAAAATGGTTTAGACAAGAGTTGTAGATCTCGACAAGATCTATCGAAAAGGTCTTATAAACCAAATCCTCTATTTTAAATAGTTAAAAAGGTATAAATTTTTAAAAATTTGAACTAAAAATGTAGAAATTTGGAAAAAAGCTTCAGACAAAAGTTGTAGATTTTGACTAGACAAGACGAAAAAGTTGAATATCCCGACTCTTAATCTTTGATAGTTTGGGAGTTATGAATTTTTGAAAATTTTGGAAATTTTTTTTATACTCCCAATCAAAGTAGTTTTTGATGAAACGCACGCATGCAAAAGGATTTTGCAAAATTCCGACTTTTAATTTTTCCCATTCAAAAAACTTAGAATTTTTGCAATTCTGGTAACCAAAAATGACGGGATGTAGCAAAATGGTTTAGACAAAAGTTTTATATATGGAGAAGATAAGATTTTTAATCTAGGGTTTTTTGGATAAGTTCCTAAGATCTAGGGAAACGTGGAAATTGCTTGAAACGGCAAATGTGCAATACATCCCATCTAGGGTTTTCTGGATAAGTTTCTAGGATTTAGGGATTCATGGGTAGAAATGTTGCCGGGTTCAGGGGCCGAAAGCCCCTGGATCCTCAAAAGGAAATGTAGCCGGGTTCAGGGGCCGAAGGCCCCTGGATCCTTAGACGCGAACCCAGAAACTGTGCGCACGCGGACGCGGAGCCGGGGTGCAAGGGGCGAAGCCCCCGCTAAGGGTTTGAGGGCAAAACCCCCAAGAAAACAGGGCGTGCAAAGGGCAAAGCCCCCGCTCAGGGGGGGGCGAGAGGGGGGAGGAGGGGCGAAGCCCTCTCTCCCATAAAGCTACATTACAATTGAGAAAAAAAGTGTCCACCAGAAAAAGATGATCGTCGGAAATGACGACCTGCGCGATCACAAGAAGTCAAAAGAAAAACCGGAGATAATCAAAATTGTGGACAATTCGCTGGAAGAGAGCATGGAAGAGAGCTCGATAATACGTGAGAACTGAAGAGGCATCGCGACAAGTTTTTCTCACGAAAGCAAAATCTGTAGCGACTTGAGCCATAAAGAGAGCGCAAAAGAATTTGAGTCGTTAGACTCGAGGATTACTCAGAGTCATCAGAAGCTGAGGTGAATGGTTTGGCTTTGAGTCCAAAAAAGACATGGAGGACAAGAAGTCTCTGTACCATACACTCTAACCAAAAGCGTTCAATCAATCAGGTCATCATCAGGTCAGGATTTAACCTGGTGGTAGAAAACAAGCGTCGCTCGAAGTCGACGCCTATTCTTTCAACACAACTTAAATGAAGGGGCAATGTCGTCAATCAGATGAGTCAGCTAGCAAGCTGAGTTATGTGGAAAACAAAAAAAGGAAAGATTGCGCGCGGCTGGATTCCGCCCAAGTCATGTCGAGCGATTCGAACATTGAAGTAAAAGATGAATCAATGATGCAAATGGATTACGAATACATTCTGAGAGAGGTGTGCAAAAAAAAATACACAGTACTCCATGCGATTAACTTTATACGTGAAAGGGCCGCTCAACAGAATCAAAGGTAAATCGCACACAGCAAGAAGAAAATGAAAGATGAACATATCGTCGCAACGCTTGGGCCAATTCCTCTTGCAAAATCTAATATTTTCAAAGACATGTCGTTTATACTTGGATGCGCATCCGTAGAATCATTAGATTCATCGACACAAGTTCAGGCATACAGCACAGAAACAGAGATAAATGAATCGGAAATCGAAACTGAGTATGTGAAAGTGAATGGATGGATCGACCATTCACGCGCGACAGATTATCGGGGGATGTGCAACTTATTTGCACTGTCCACGGCCCATAACGGACATTTTGGATTGGACACTATCACTCTACGTTGCTTATCCCTCCCGTTGATTTCAATCGCTTTCGATTCATCCGCAATTAAAAACTATCACTCTTGCATCATCACACAAGTGTGTTGGTTGGTTAGTTGGTTGATTGGTTAGTTGGCACATTAGTAATCACTTTCATATTTTATGTACTCATTTTTCGGAATTTGATCCAAGTCTTGATCAAGATTTTACCACCACCCGCTAAAATTTGTTCACGCAATCTGTTGCGCGCGCGCGCGCAAATAGTCGATACATCCAGTCACAGTGACATACTCAGTTTTGACTTGCAATTCATTTGTTTCTGTTTCTGTGCTATATGCCTGAACTTATGTTGATGAATCTAATGATTCTACAGATGCGCATCCAAGTATAAACAACATGTCTTTGAAAATATTAGATTTTGCAAGAGGAATTGGACCAAGCGTTGCGACGATATGTTCATCTTTCATTTTTTTCTTCCTGCGTGCGGTTTACCTTTGATTCTGTTGAGCGGCCCTTTCACGTATAAAGTTGATCGCATGGAGTACTGTGTATTTCTTTTTGCACACCTCTCTCAGAATGTATTCGTAATCCATTTGCATCATTGATTCATCTTTTACTTCAATGTTCGAATCGCTCGACATGACTCGAGCGGAATCCAGCCACGGAATGTTTCCTTTTTTTAGTTTTTTGCACATAAGGTTTCGCTTGGATGGATCGACGCGCAACAGATTGCGTGAACAAATTGTAGCGGGTGGTGGTAAAACTTAAAAACTGATTACTAATAATTAAACCGGAGCCCCGTTAGCCGTCGACAAAGAGACGATGATAATGTCGACGTTGCCCGACTCTCACCGGCGAGGAGGTGGGGTCGGCATATGAACGCACGCGTACGTTCTTTAGAGAGTCGTTTTTTTGTTTTATTTTTTAGTTTTATAAAAATTTAGGAAAAAACCGAAATAAAAAAAACGTTAATAACTCGCAAACGAAAAGTGTTGGAGATCTGAGACCGAGTGCGCTAGACGCGTGCCGTTGACCGCTTTCGAACGCACCTGAGCTCGTTTCTTAATCTCTTCTAATTTTCGAAATATTTAGAAAAAACCAAAATTAAGAAAAACGTTCTAACCTCACCAAAAATGAAAAAAAAAATAAAGAGTAAAAAAATAAAAAAAAAACTTTTTAAATATTCAAAATTTTTTGGTGTCGACAGAGTCGGAGGACACCCCCGAACTAGCGCAACAAATTTGGCTGATATCGCTCAAATACTTTCCGAGATACAACTTGTCACAGTTTCGCTCGCGAGGAGGTGTTGCCGCTAGGAGAGACACAAACCGAATGACAAAACTCACGGTAGCTCCGTTAATGTTAATTTCTCGAACAAATGTTTCGTACAAAAGTTGTAGATCTCGACGAGATTTATAAGAAGCCAGAGTTTTGCTCCTTTACCGGTGTAAGAATTATAAATTTTTTTGGCAGCAGCCACGGGGCACTGCACCCACACTCCTCGCATGCCGGAAGGCAGAGTCCGGGCTTCGCCCATACGGATCTCTGCCTCCCGGCAATTTCCGGCCGAAGCCAGCGCCGCCTTCACCTCCTCCGGGGATACGGAGTCGTCGAAGCCCGAGACGCGCAAGTCTCCCTTGCGCGCCGGGCGGCGGACGACGATCCCCGTATCCCGGAGGACCTCCTTCATCCTTGCCGAGAGGGCATCTGCCTTCTTGGCCATAGAGTCACCGGTGACCTCAATCATGAGGTCGCCGGTCATAGTTCGCCGAGGCTGCACGTGGGCGATACCCACTGACGACAGTGGTATCGTCTCACGGCATCGGCGCATCCCCTCCGAGATGTCCAGTGCTCCGGGATGAGCTGGATCAGTCGACAGCGTGATTGCTGCCGACTTAGGCACCCGGAGCCTGACCCTCTTTTTCTTTCTTCCGCCTCCAGCGGGTTGCGCGGTTGCGCTGGCCCTTGGGGCGGATGCCGGTACTTTACCGGCGCGACTGGGGGCGGCAGAGGCCGCTGACCCAGCCGCCCGTCGAGCCTTACGGCCCACCCTGTGCTCCAGGGTGCCTCGCCTCCAGCAATGGAGGACGAGGGTCCTGGAGCTTTCTTCTCCGTCTGGAATGGGGCCGGGTGTTGAGCCCTAGGCTTGGCCTTGGCAGCGGCCTTGGCTTTCGGCTCACCCCGTACTTTTTCCCGCGATGATGGCCGATCGCGGCCACCTCCCCGGCTAGTCAAACCCGCGCGTCCTGCACCCTGAGCGGGTAAGTTCAGGGCCGCGAGCTTGGCGTCTATTAGCGCCGAGATGCGCTTAAGCAGCGCATCCTCGGCCAGACGATCCTGTGCCGGGGGGGGGGAGGAGGAGGTGGTGGCGGCATGCGAATTTTCGCCGTCAACGCCACCACCTCGTCTTGCAACCTTTTTGTCTCGAGCTCCTCGTTTTCTTTATAAACCTGAGGCAGGACACGAGCTGTCCGTGCCCCAGGTTCATCTCGCAGACGCTCGTACAAAGCGTTTGCAACTGTACGACCGTCTCGTCCCGCGTCCCTGAGGGCTTTCACGTCGGTACCCTTCAACCGCTTTGCGCGACCCGCCACCTCGTCGCACACGCCGACGGCCTTGTAGATTAAATCTGCAAGGTCCAACGTGGCGCGGGTCTCGCACTCCCTTTCAACGTCCGTCCCTCCGAATCGTTGGACGGTACGCCGGAGCCGCTTCACCGACTCGGTGTCGGAGGACCGCCCCGAGACATCCGAGTCGGAGCGGCGTTTCGTTGCCGCCGCGTACGCCTGTTGCCGCACCAGGTCTAAGGCGCGTTCCTTCTCTTCCATTTTTCCTTTCTGGAGCTGCTCCCTAGCTTTGCCCAGACCAACGTACCTGCCGTGGGTTGGTGGGCGCCCACGGCGTTTGGGCTGAGCCATTTTCTGAGCGACGTAGGTCGCAATTGCCGCGTCGGTGGTCAGAACGCCGTGCATGGACTCGTCTCCGGATGAGTCCATGTCCACGTCTGATGCCCCCGGCAGACAGGCCTCCAAGGACTCTGTGGAAATACATGACTCCACAGAGTTAATGGACTCTTCTGAGTCCACGCAGTGCAACACCACCCGTGGGTTTGCACGACCCCTCGGGCGGCACGGACGCTTCTCGTCCGTCCTCGCAGACGCATGATAGGTAGAGGGCCCTGCGGTGCACCCTTCTACCCGCCCGTCGTTGGATAAAGACACGGGGGAACCCGGGACACTAGCTCCGCCGCGCCGGGACCTGGCCGTCCGGTCAACCTGGTCCAGTAAGTCCTTATCTGTCTTCTGGCTCATCCCATAAAAAAAGAAGTAGCGGTTTTATATCGGTCTTGAACCTGACCTAGGCCGGTTGCCTTAACCTGGCTAACGAGCCCGACCTGTCCGGGTTTGGGATCGGGGTTTTCCTTCCCCTAGGTACGCTCTTAGTCTGGCCGCTCCCCGTGAACCTGTCCGGCAAGGGTGACCCTGCCAGGAACCGAAGTTCCCGCCGGCATAGCTCCGCGGATCGACACGGCACTCAAGCTCGGGGACCACGACAAGGTGGCGTACCATCCCCCGAGGCGCGTCGCACTTAATGTAAGATATTTTAACCAACTATGTACACATTTTAAGATTTTAATCATTTTTATCAAAATGTAAAATTTTTTATTTTTTTTTTGATAGCCACCGTGGCAGGTATTTGAATATAGCCCTAAGTGGCGCAGTTTATTTTAATTTTGTGTTAACTTTAGCACTTTGTGTATTGCGACCTGAGAAGGTAAAATGTTATGTAAGCCCGGATACGGGGTGTGATAGTTACACATACACACATACACAAGCATACACACATACACACACACACACACACGAACAAACACGCAACATCTGAAAAAAGAGATGGACAAGTTATCATATCTGGATGAACATTATTATTGAACACACCCGTTGAGGGAGAGATAGCGTTCGCGTACAGCTGGGCGAGGCCTAAGGAGAACGTGATCAAGGGGAGTAAAAAAAGTGATCTACAAGCCTTCGAGACGAAATAGCGCGTTCGGCGTTCTCGATCACGAAATAAAAAAGGCTTGTGCACTTGAGACGTGCAATACCGAAAACACGCGTATTTTAAATAGCACTTGTGTAATTGTATTGTTTAAAAATATATATTAACCGTATTTACTAAACAAGTAAATGCGAGTGTTACTTACCTGACCTGGACGATCCTATCCTAAAAATAAAGGAACAGGGGACCATATCTGAAGGGCAGAGAGGACGATGGTGCTCATCCGTCTGCAAACAAGGCACCTGGCGACCGTGATACTTAAAAAAGTGAGTACTCTTAATAAAAATCATTAAATCTCCGGCTATAACCTAACCCTGTGACCTGGACCCTAGGGAACACCAGCAGTGCGTTTAGGCAGCGCGCTTACACGCTATGAAACGCTAACGCTAATTCAGTCGTTCAAGGAGCTATTATGGCGCTCACAAATGCAAGCTCCCTAAACGACTTTTGGTGTATTGTGAGCAACATGGCGGACATAAATAATAACTGTAATTTGGTATTGCGACGGATTTTAATTTTGCGTGGAATCGCAACAATTTTGATGGATTTTCTTGATAATACTACATCATCAGAAGAAGATGAAGATAAAGTAGAGTGTGTTATGCACGTAATGGAAAAACCAAAGAAGTTACCAAGATTGGAAAACTACGTGGAGAACATTGTGCCTACCTATAGTGATAAACAATTTAAGTTACATTTTAGGTAAATTGAAAATTGTACATTGCATTTTTTATTAAATTCCGGTAGGATGAGTTATTATTTGCACCTAACTTTAACTATTTTTGCATGTGTATTTATTTGTCTTGTGATTCTATTTTATGGCACAGAATATCTAGAGATACATTTGAGTTTATACTTGCTATTATCGCTCCGAGATTGAAGAGAATACATATAGGACTGCCAATGATTTCTCCTGAAAAGCAATTTCTTATTGCAATATGGCGCATGGCAACTCCTGATTCCTATAGGTGAGTAATGTTTGTGAAATTGATAATTTTGGTTATCACAATTGTAGTAGTTCTTGCTTATTATTTTTCTTTCAATTACCAATTATTTTTGTTTTAGATCTATAAGTGAGAAGTTTGATGTCAGTCGAACTACTGCTCTCAATGCCACACGAAGAGTGGTAAGAGCTGTTTATGATTTGGCACCAACTGTCATCAAATGGCCATCAGGCAACAATGTCAATGAAGTTTGGACTGGATTTGAAGTTACCAGTGGTTTTCCAAAAGTTATTGGTGCTATAGACGGTACTCATCAACATTCAAGCTCCTCGTATTCAACCAGCATCATATGTAAATCGTAAAGGACATTATTCCATTCAACTACAAGTACGTCATGTTTGTCCAAACATGAAAATATGACATCTCATTGCGTACTTAAGCTAAAATTCTATATCCGTATTAATATAATTTAGATTAATATAAGTTCTTTCATGGTTTTATCAGGCAGTGTGTAACCATAAAACACATTTTATTCATTGCTTCGCGGGATATCCAGGGTCTGTGCATGACCAGCAAGTATTTCGATTATCAGAATTACAGGAGTGGTTAGGGAATCCTGAGAAATTTCCCGATAATTGTCATATCCTCGGAGATGGCGCATATAAATTACACGAAAATCTCATTGTTCCTTATCGTGACAATGGACATTTCACTCCTAGACAAAAAAACTTCAATTTCTGTCATTCGTCTGCTAGAATAACAATTGAAAGGGCTTTTGGAATATTGAAGACAAGATTTCGTAGTATAAGGACTGTTCTTGCAATGGATAGATGTGATTTAATTCCAATGTTTATAATTGCATGTTGTACGATGCATAATATTTGCCTATTAAGAGGAGATGAGATAGATTTTGATGCTATTAATGAGGCAAAAACTAACAATTATCTTTATCAAGATCCTGTACTATATGAAGAGGTAGGTGTTGCCAAAAGGAATCATATTTCTGAAAGGCTTTCTTTGCGATTTGTTTAGTGCATAAATGGTTGCTACAAAATAGTTATCAAATGCGGAGAGTTTTCCTAAATGATATTTGCAAATTGAGATTGTTTCGTGCGTGTAGCTTTGTAATAATGTTTATATTTAGATAACATAGATACAATTTTTATTTAGATAACATAGATACAGATGTAACATATAAAATATTGAGATTTTGTACGTTATCACAGAAATAAAAATATTATTTTACTTTTATAATATTAAGTTTGTACGTTATTACAGAAATAAAAATATTTTATTACATGTTAAATATTTTATTTCTCTTTGCAAAAATAAAACTATTATCTTATTTTACTTTTAAAATACTGAGATTTTGTACAATATTACATGTATAACAATATTCTACGTTAGATATCTTACTTTTCATTACAAAAATAAAAATATGTATTATTTTATTTTTCTTTTAAAAATACTGAGATTTGATACATCACAGAAATAAAAATATTCTACGTAAGATAGTTTACTTTTCATTATAAAAATAAAATTATTATGTTCTCTTATTTTTAAAACACTAAGATTTGATATATTATCACAGAAATAAAAGTATCATCACAGATGTATCATCTCCATACTATGCTTCCATTTGATCTACTAACAAACAAAAACAATATCAAAATNAATAAAGTTAAAATAAAGAAATTGAGGATTAATAACTTTAACAAAACAATTACTTACTTGCAATTTATCAATAAGCTTATTTAATGCATTTAAGATTTTACCTCGCTGATTCATTATTTGCTGATGGCGTTTTAGTTTATTTTCTTCGGCAATCTTTCGGGTTTTCATAATGACTTCCGCAAGTTGAGAAGTCTTCCTTTTGCGTGAGTGTGAAGAGTCAGTAGAAGTGTCACTGTCGAGTAAAGAGTCACTACTCTCATTCTGTATACAAGCTTGATTTGAAAAAAAAGCCAGAGCAATAGGATTCATAAAAGGTTTCTCTCCTAACAAAGATTCCATCACCTCAATGTAAGGCCAAGACCGAGGATTATTTCCTGACTTAGAATTATAATCTTTGATGGATTTGTATGTTCTCTTCATCCCATTGAATTTACTTTGGCACTGTGGCCCAGTAACATCATGTCCATAGCTACAAAGGACTTCACTGATCGACTTCCACATTCGCTTTTGCGACATTTTGCCTATAAAAACATGAGAAAACCAAAAACAAGTCATTATAGTAAATAACATATTATTTTCTTACCTGATATGACATTGTCTTCTTGCTTTCGATACTCTTCAATGAGAAGTAGAACAGCTTGATGCAATCATTTGAACACTGAATCGTGTTCTGATTCAGGAATTTCAGCATCTAACGTTGATGCAGTTGAAGCCATAGAACTTGATGAACTTAACTGCTTGGTTTTTCTTTAAGGCAGACAGAACCTCAGAAGCAAAAACAATATCTGAAAATAATAAAAATACAAAACACAGTAACCTAACAACTAAGTATTCATTTCGAGCCGGCATGTCGGATGTACGTGCAACTATAAATAAAAACTTCTCTTAAATGTCTAAATTAATACACATTCAAATTAATTAAAAATTTCAATTAAATGTTATTCAAAACATAACCTCCTTTTACTTACCAGTTTTTACTCTATGCGCATCCTTTGGTAAAAGATAAGTTGTATAAAGTAAACCAGTATCGCCATCTTCTAAAGTTACTTGTATTTATTGGTCCATTTTCAATATACAGGGTGAGTCATCTGAATCTATCACCTCCAATAACTCGTTTGTGTGGCAGGAATCAAAAAAAGTTTCATATAAAAGTTGTAAGGTTTCGAGGGGGAACCAAAATGGCGTACCTTTCAACTTTTGATTTTGACCGAAAGTGGGTTACTTCAACCGGAAGTGGTTTTTTTAAAATGGAAACCACTCTTTTTAACACCGACAAATGAAAAAGCGGAACATTTTACGTTTAGATATAACCTTGGCTGTTTTAAAATTTTTAAGATGGCGAACAAAGATGGCGGACAAAAATTTTAGTCAACCGATTTGCACCAAATTAAGTTTACGAGGGTTTTTGGGGTTGCTGATCACAAATTTAAAGTCAGATTTGCAAAATTCAAAATAACGGATCCAAGATGGCGGACGAAATATTTAGCCAAAATTAATAAAAATTACTACTCTTAGCACTACCCAGGAACAACGGCGTGGACGTGGTAGTCTTTTGTTCCCTTTAGGGTGCTTTATTTACGTGAGTCCCCTTGCCTCTCACTATCGGGGTGCTTTATTTA
>NW_018021392.1:12469-13974 GCF_002006095.1 Pseudomyrmex gracilis | reverse complement strand
GCTAAGTGTACTACTTAGCGAATTAACTGTTTGAAGTTACAAATTAACTAAATAAAGCACCCCGATAGTGAGAGGCAAGGGGACTCACGTAAATAAAACACCCCGATAGTGAGAGGCAAGGGGACTCACGTAAATAAAGCACTTCGATAGTGAGAGGCAAGGGGACTCACGTAAATAAAGCACTCCGATATTGAGAAACAAGGGGACTCACGTAAATAAAGCACCCCGATAGTGAGAGGCAAGGGGACTCACGTAAATAAAGCACCCCGATAGTGAGAGGCAAGGGGACTCACGTAAATAAAGCACTCCGATAGTGAGAGGCAAGGGGACTCACGTAAATAAAGCACCCTAAAGAGAACAAAAAACTACCACGTCCACGCCGTTGTTCCTGGGTAGTGCTAAGAGTAGTAATTTCTATTAATTTCAGGCAAAAATTTTGTCCGTTATCTTGGTCCGCCATCTTGGATCCGTTATTTTGAATTTTGCAAATCTGACTTCAGATTCGTGATCAGCAACCTCAAAAACCCTCGTAAACTTAATGTGGTGCAAATCGGTTGACTAAAATTTTTGTCCGCCATCTTCGTTCGCCATCTTAAAAATTGTAAAACAGCCAAGGTTATATCTGAATGTAAAATGTTCCGCTTTTTTATTTTCCAATGTTAAAAAGGGGGTTTCCATTTTAAAAAACCACTTCCAGTTGAAGTAACCCACTTTCGGTCAAAATCAAAAGTTGAAAGGTACGCCATTTTGGTTCCCCCTCAAAACCCTACAACTTTTATATGAAACTTTTTTTGATTCCTGGCCACACAAACGAGTTATTGGAGGTGATAGATTAAGATGACTCACCCTGTATATTTAAAATAAAGAAATACTAAAAATGTACTTTGAATCGGCAGACAAGGTAGATAAAAACAAAGGAACATTTTTACAGCGTTTAAGGAGGACATTTTGACGCTATAAGCGCTATTAGCACATCGTGCCTCACTTCGTAATCTTGAGCAGAATTAGCGCGAGTAATGACGTCAACAATGACGTCAACACCACTCTGTTAGCGCTACAAAACAGCTCCATAAACGGCCAAGATGCGCTTATAGCGCTATAAGCACACTGCCTAAACGCTCTGCAGTTCAACTGTGAAGAAGAGTAAAGGCGATCCACAGTCTAGTTGGGCAAGGATTGTGCTGTAGTGTTACCCTGTGCGTCATACGTTGTTTGATTTCGTTGTATTTTGTATTATGTTATTTTGTCTTAGTTTGTCTTGTTTTATCTTGTTGTATGCGTAAGTATGCGTGTGTGGTGTATTTTGTATAGCACCAAGTAAAATCTTGTATACATTTATATAAAATATTATATTTGTAAGTTGTTTATACGTTCTAAAATATAAAATATGAAATATTCCAAAACAATAGAAAGTTTAAAATGATATGTGATCAGTGTATTTTATAAAAATCAAATGGTGGCGTACGATGATTCATTGTATTTCGAGTTTTTATATGATTGTGTTA
>NW_018021392.1:6259-11121 GCF_002006095.1 Pseudomyrmex gracilis | reverse complement strand
TTGAGAAAATCTTCCCACTTCTATTTTGCATGAATCTCGCGTATAATAGGCACGGTGTGCTCGCGCAGTTCGAGCGCAACTTCGTTGCGCGTGAAACTTGGCGCGAGGCACTACCGTGCCTCTTGATAAGTTTATTTTGTAAGCATACTTTGTTTGTTGTAAGTACGGTTAGTATTTAGCGTCTAGCGTTGTAGTTGTAGCGGGCGCAGTCACCAATTTTTAGTTTTTATAAGTACCTGTAAGGAAAATGTTTTTTTGTAGTTTTAGCTTAAAGAAGGGAACCTGGAGCATAAGAGGAAAAACACATATTAAACGTCCACACATCACACATACAACACATACACAAATTTACAGCCGTTAGGCTCGAGTTTTCAGTCATATTACATACATCATCAAACACACGGATAAGGAGTCAAACAGATCAAAAACGCACACAATAGGCACACACACCATGCACACATAGTATCACTCATTAGTCACAACATCTAGCACACAACACATATACAGACAAACACTTACATAAGTAGGGAGACACACGTTAGTCACACAGTCGTTACACACACATCACACACACACAGTTTCAACGCTTAATATACAGATTCTCGTTTATACCACATACACACCCAGATTCACGCTTAAGCAAACATTCACACATCAAAATGTTAGGCATCACACACACATCATTCACACAAAGTTTCAATGCTTAAGTCACACATTTCATTCATACTACATATACACCCAAACGCACACTTAAGCGAACATTTACACGCCACACAATTAGATATCACACGCACATCACACTCACAAAGTTTCAGTGCTTAAGTCACACATTTTATTTATACTATGTACACACCCAAACGCACACTTAAGCGAACATTTACACGCCACACAATTAGGTATCACACGCATATCACACACACAAAGTTTCAGTGCTTAAGTCACACATTTCATTTATACTACATACATACTCAAACACATACTTAAGTGAACATTCCTACACCACACAGTTAAACATTACACTGACACCACACACACAAAGTTATAGAGTTTAACCTCTGAAGTTAGTTCATACGACACACACACAAACATACGAATAAGTACTAAAACATACACCATTCATACTGTAGCCACACACACAACACACACACAAAGTTGGAAACCTTATGCTCAAGGTTCAGATTGTAGCAACGAAGACCGCGCATGCGCAAGCGGTACTACTTTGCAGCGACGGAGTAGACGCCCGGGGAACAAAAAGGCGCGCAGCGCCAAGCGAGTTAGTTACACTTCGTCCATCAATGCGTAGAGTACGTGGTATATTGATGCAAATAACAAACGAAGTTATACTCAGTATTAAAAGTAGAACCTCGACCATCGATGCGTGTAGTACGCGTGATACCGATGCGATTAACAATCGAGGAAATACTCGTGAGGTTTATCGTAATATATAAGTCGAATCGCATCATCCGTAGCATACAGACGTGTTGTAGAAAACGCATATAAAAAGTTGGCGAGACACTCGTGGTATGTGTAGATCGTGCACAATAAGAGTATACAGTGTACTGTAGATTGTCTATGTGAATTTGACAGTAAAGTGAACAATAAAAGATACCAATAGTTTGTAAAATACAAACATTGTGTGTGATTATTCGATCTGTGTACCCGGTCCTATGAGAAGCGTCGATCCTGTTATCAGCGAGGACGTTGTAGGAACTCAACCCCTGGCGCAGATCAGATTCCTTGGTAGTTAGAAGGGAAAATACCTGGCGACCGTGATAAAAAGGGCGTAAAACGTGAGTACCCGGCCAAATTAGATCCTAACCCCGGTCACAACCCAACCTTGTCACCGACGGCCGTAGGGACGCGGGAGACAACACCGGAGGAGCAACCAACCAGAAAAGAGAAGGCGAATGCCGGTTCCGGAACTTAAGAATTTGGACATCTCCGAAAGTGACACAAAACAGTGAACGGACCCTTAGTGGACCCGTCTAGAGACTTTAAGACGCAGTTGGCGTAGCGTAGAAAGCGCCAGTGTCAAGCGTAGCGTTAGATTCAGTTTAGTTATTTTTCCGCAAAAAAGAACACACCCTTAGGGTGGTGGCTTTAAGTTCTAGTGATTTTTCTGTTAAAAAGCGCAAACGCGTTACAAATCAGTTGTTTTCGTTTTGTTAGTTAGTGTTACGCTACGTTGACGTATAATAACCCGTGTTAAAAACCGACAGTGTAAAGTACGGGAAAATCTTAAAGTTTTTAGTTTTTGCGTTTCATGCACCAGGCGACGTGCATTTAAATATAGTCCTTGGCGGCTGTAACAATTTTGTTTTTGTCCAGTTTAGGGACAGGTGACCCTAATGCCCGTTTTCTCCAACGTGGTTCAATTCAGAGTTCCGGTGAACTGCGATTAACTTTGATTAGAGTTTAATCTTTGGTCAACTTGTTTTGCTTTCCTTCAACTTTATATTCGTTCCGATCAACTGAACGTACACCTTATGCGTGTTAACTCTAACTATATTTGTATCAAGTAATGTGATTGGTGCATAAGTAATGATAGGTAATGCTAGGTAACCGTGTCATAACCGAACTCAAAACTTATTTTTTCGGGAGAGTGTTCTGGTCATTAAAAATGGATCAAATATCAATAATAGATCAAGTACAAAAGTATAAAAAACAAAGAACAAAAAATTTTTCAGAAGCAGAGAAAATGCTTCTTATTGAATTAGTGCAAGAGAGGCGTAAACTATTAGAAAATAAANTAACAAATAATGTTTCTGTAAAAGAAAAAGAAGATTGTTGGAAAGACTTGCAAATAAATTTCATGTCTCGTTNNAAGGGAACTGTACGGACTGTACAAGCTCTAAAAACATGCTGGGAAAATATTAAAAAAAGGACCAAGAAACAATATGCTGAAGAGAAACAGGAGGTTTATAAAACAGGTTAATATCTTTATCTGTTTAGAATAACATCTTTAACTTTTGGTGTGTGCATATATATACCACACACACACACACACACACACATATATATATTTATAATGTAATGCATGTTTGCAGGAGGAGGACAATATAAGGCTATAAATGATCCAATAGCTGAACAAGTACGAGAAATAATAAGACCAGCAGTAGAAGGTTTATCGAATATTTGTGATAGTGACTGCATCTCAGGATTTGAAGGTATGGATAATGCCATTAAATATTATTTTATTGTGTAATGTTTAGTAAACATCATACAACAGTTTTTATAAATCAGTAATTTTTAAATTTAGTTATAATGAAGTTATTTGTCGTATACATGTTGTATCGTAATGTTATTTTATTCATATTACAGATACTGTCGATAAAAATGAAACATTTGTAGAAGAATGGCTAGATGTAACAGATGATAGTGTTACAGAAAGAGACNAAGATGATATAGAAAGAAACAAAAGTGGTACGGAAGATGAAAGTATTAAGGAAAGAAACGAAAGCGATATGAAAGACAATGATGAATTTGATAAGGAAAATGACGTATTATTTAATGTATGGCTATAATAATTAATAGTGTTCATAATAATGTGTACAAATTGGATGAGAATTGTAATTATTTATATATTTGACTGTCATTTTGCAGTTTCTTCAAAAAGATAAATTAAACTGGAAAAATTGGAATCCACAAAAATTACAAACACCAATTAGTATTCCACTTAGAACATCAGTGAAAAAAAAGTCTGCAGCATTTGTGGAGCATTTAGCCAGTACTAGTAGCCAAAAGAAAAAATTAAAAGAAAATGATTTCGTGTCATCAGCANTCAAGGAAACTGTCAGTAAAACAAACAATCGATTAAAACACATAAGTAATAACAATCGCAATACCAGACTTGTAAAATTTGATACATTAGCAGATTGTAAACTAGAGTTAGTAAATTTACTGATGGATAACGGAAAAGAAAAACATGAATTTGAGACTGAAATTTTAAAAACGCAATTGCAAAAAGAAAAAGTACAACTTGAAATAATGCAAAAAGAATTAGAATTAAAAACTTTGATCTTAGAAAGAGAACAGCAAAGATTTATAAACACGTCATAATTTCAATATGCATATTATACCTTTTTTTGATGAATTAGTCTTGAAAGTTTTTATTATTTTCGTAAAGTGAAGTAAAAGTTCATTTACAATTATCTTAAATTTTCTGAAAATGTTTATTAATGTTATTTTTCTATAAGGCTGTTTAAATAACACTATAAAACTAAAGGCCNAAAACTAAATATAAAACCAAAGATGTTCCTGATACATTTTGNTTTCTGAACATAGAATGTAAGATAAGATTCTTTTCTTGTTGTTGTATAAGATTAAAACTATTAATGCAAATGCTTTTTTATAAAATTAAAAATGCAAATATATTTTATTTGCATTTAAGATAGTATACTTTTATAGTTCTTGCTAAGTAAAGTTTTGTTTACTAAAGAGATGTGATANTATAGTAATAATAAGCTTAATTATTTGTCATAAATGTTATATTTGTCATAAATTTTTTATTTGTTAGCGATACAAGCAATCTTATGTAATACTAGTTTAAATAAAAAAAAGCGATAGTTACATTGTCAAAAGACATGATTTATTTATTTATTTATCTAAATAAGTAATATTATAATAATGTATTTACATGTCATGTATACTGTCTTTTTATATTTACGTTTCTTCGAGTAGTCCGAACTTACAATAAACTGTAATACACAATGTAATTATTAATATTTTTCAATATTTTGTACAAACTATAAATATTACAATACTTATTTGTTCTTTACCTCCAAAAATAATTGTTAATAAGTATTCTTCTTTCGACTGCATTTTGACTTTCCTTATTTCTGTTGTCCGCATTATCATTTATA
>NW_018021392.1:3731-5134 GCF_002006095.1 Pseudomyrmex gracilis | reverse complement strand
TTTAAATCGTTTGGGTCTTCTGTCAATATATCTTATAATTTCTTCATCATCAGATGATGATAAAATATTATAATATGCCATAATAATTCACACGTTAAATTTCGTGAATACAAATGATCAAAAAAGCAACTTATCCAATACAACGCGCATAACCTCAAATACTGACGTTTTGTATTCTTTTCTGCTTGAACGACGTTTAAACTCGTTAATCGGCCAAAAATTGGCGTTCACAATAAACGCCGTTTAACTGAATTGAACTTTCATTAAAAATTTGGTGGAATCGAAAATATCACTAATCAGAGTTTAAACTCAGTTCACATTTTGAACGACGTTGGAGAAAACGGGCATAAGTGGGTAGTAGGACTTAGCCCTAGAGTGAAAAGGTGGGTACACACATACACACACACACGCACACAGACTCACACACACTCAGAAAATGTCAAAAACTAAAAGACAACGGATGACCAATAGAATTCGACCACATATAGACAAAACTATAAGACATGCAACAGATGACAAAAACAGACAAAATAACAAGTAAACACGCAAAGACGTACGTACACACACTGGACAACATACAAATAACAGAAACGACAGTGTTTGAGTAATTTTGAGACATACATAGAAACAAGGTACACCTTCTAGGGAGAAAGTGCAGGTATGCGCGCAAACAGTGTGAGGCGGACTTAAGATTCGTGCACGAACCGGCACAGAGAGGAGTCTGAAACGAGAAAGGAACGCGTTAACATCTTTCTGAAAAAAAAGACGCGTAAAAAAAAGAAAGTAGTCGAAAATCGTGAATCGATATTGGATGCGCGGGCATCCTACGAGAGGATGCGACAAGTGAGCGTCGTCTTCTAAAATCGAACGATTCGACTCGAAGAAACGCGAAGTATAAGTCGCGAGAAAAAATATCGCGAATCGTCGATACTGGCCATTGCACATGTATGTAGATGCGATGTAAAAAGCCGCGGACGGCGAGTAAGCGCGATCGCGAGTTCATACGACAGCGTGTATTGTAAGAAACTGTATTTTATGAACATTATTAAATATATATATACGTATTCTAAACTTGTGTGTGATAACTGTGAGACATGCAAGGCGTATACTTACCTTTCCTGGATCCTTTCCTGAAATGGACAAGACATCAGGATTACAGGACCAATAAGGGGGCGAATAGTATCTATGCGTTCCTGAAAGATACCTGGCGACCGTGAAAACCTGCAAAGATGAGTAAAAGTGAACATTCATAAGAAATCGACCGGAAAATCCGGTCACAACTTAACCTAACCCGGCTCTGTAGTTTCTAAACTAATAAATATATATTCGGTCATTGGAGCCATTCGCTAGGTGTTGTGCGGAAATTATACGTGTATATATATCCATATATACGTGTTCACATG
>NW_018021392.1:0-3476 GCF_002006095.1 Pseudomyrmex gracilis | reverse complement strand
ATTTTAGAATTGTTATTTCAATTCGAATTTCATGTGTAAAAATTTACATGTGAACACGTATATATGGATATATATACACGTATAATTTCCGCACAACACCTAGCGAATGGCTCCAATGACCGAATATATATTTATTAGTTTTTTAACCTAACCCAACTTGATGCCTTACCGGTTAGGTCCTAACCAACTAGGACCTAACCCATTATATATGAAGACATACATATGGGTTAGGTTATATAGTAGTTTTTAAAAAAAAGTTAAAGACAGGGCAGGATTCTATGAAAAATTTGAGATAACTACATAGGGAGGTAGGGGACAGTGTGCTGAGCACGCCCCACCCCCATTATATGGGGTACATTTTTTTTATTTTTTCAGAAAATTAAAAAAATTAGAAAAAAGGTGTGAGTGGGCAGGGTGGTAGTCCTTTGAAAGGGCTACACGATGGTGCAAACAAAATCCCCTTAGGACGTTTAGTTTTCGAGTTATGGTCTTCGAAAATTTTGAAAAAAATTTCAAAGCTTAATAACTCAGCCCCCAGGAGAGGTAGGAAGATGGTTGTTGGTGCGTTGGATAGGGGAAAAAAAGGGCTTTCCATCGCACCGAAGTACAACGTGCTAGGACGTCTGGGAGCCGAGATACCTCTTAAATTTCAAAGCGGTCGCGCTAATTACTGGGACGTCGGAGGGGGATGGGGGTGGGGGGGATCAAAAGGTCTGAGAGCGGGCTACCTTCAGGTAGTTTTGTGACACCTTAGGCCCACCCAGTAATTAAGGCGCACCGATTGAAAATTTGAAATTTTCGAAATTTTTTATAACGCGAATCGACGTAACTTTGGCTGAAACGCACGCATGCAAGATTACAGCCCTCTATCTTGAATATTAAGACTTTTGATTTTAAACAAAAAACGTGAGAATTTTGAGAAATGCTTCAGACAAAAGTTGTAGATCTCAACGAGACAAGACGAAAAGGTCTTATACCTCGATCCTCTATCTAGCTTCAGTAACTAAGGATCACAAGTCAGAGTTAAAAATTTTTAAAAATTTTTTTATGACGGCAATCGACGTAGTTTTCGATGAAACGCACGCATGCAAAAAGACAGCTCCCTATCTTGAATTTTAAGGATTTTGGTTTATAACAAAAACTTAGAAAATGTTTTGATACTAGATAGTATGGGTTAGGTTGTGACCGGATTTTCCGGTCGATTTTTTATGAATGTTTACTTTTACTCACCTTTGCAGGTTTTCACGGTTGCCAGGAATCTTCTAGGGACGCACAGATACCATTCGCCCCTCTCATTGTTTCTGTAATTCCGATGCTGTGTCCATTTCAGGAAAGGATCCAGGAGAGGTAAGTACAACCTTTTGATGTGTTTCAGGTACACAACAGGTTCCATTAATATATAAATATACATGTATTTAATACTGTTCATACAAATACAGTCTGTTACATGACACGCGGTTATGTAAACTCGCGATCGCGGTTACTCGCCGTCCGCGGCTTTTTTTATCGCATCTACGTACGTGTGCGATGGCCGGTCTCGACGTTTCGCGATATTTTTCCCGCGACTTTACTCTCCGCGTTTCCTCGAGTCAAATCGTTCAATTCTAGAAGACGACTTTTTTCTGTCGTTTCCTTCCGTAAGACGCTCGCGCATTCATCTTGGACTCGCGACTTCTTGATTACGACTTTTTTACGAAAGCTGTCGACGCTTTCGTCTCTCTTTTACGACTGACATATTCGCGCGGGATTCTTAACGCGTACCCGCATCCCCGCGAACGCACTTTCCCTAGATTCAGGCGCGTTTTTATTACTCGTTCAGTTTGAAAAGAGAATTCTTTATTTTCTTTCCAAACTGACTCTCCGTGTTGTGTGTGTTGTCCGAAAATCGTTTACCATGAATTTTGAGTTATTTTGTACAATTTAGTCAATCTGGAGAAAAACCCTAAATTTCCAGAAATGACCTAAACGTGTGTTTATGTTATCTGTGTGTGTTTACGTGTTCGTGTGTGTGTGTGTGTGTGCGCCACATGCCTAAATCCAAGAGCCTTCTTTTCCCGTTGAGGCCTGTTTACAAAAAAAACGAGATTGCCTAAAGTTTCGCGAAATGAAATTTTACTTTGCCACGCAGGGCTATATCCGAAAACTCGGCGATCTGTGCATAAAAAACGAAAACTAAATTTTTACACTTTTTACCGGAATTTTACTTCGCCGGTCTTTTTACGCACTTTCTTACACTAGCGTAGTTGAAAACAAAGTTATAAACAAAAACACAACAACCTTTTAACGCACTTGCGACTTTTATGCTAAAGGTATCGAAATCTTAAGCCGCCACCTTAAGGGTGCGTTCTTTTTTCAAAAGTTACCAAAATAAAAACTTAAAACTATTCTTAATCCTAGCGCTTACTACATTGCACAGGATGCTTAAAAATGTCTCTAAACGTATCTTAAAAGTTTGTTCACAACTAAGTATAGTCATTTTTGGAGATGTCCAAATTTTCATGTTCTGGAACCGGCGTTCGCCTTCTCTCCACTGGTTTGTCGCTGATCCGGTGTTGTCTCCCGTGTCCGTACGGCCGTCGGTGACAAGGTTAAGTTAAGTTGTAGCCGGAGATTTGTACACTTTTTATCTATGTACTCACTTTTACAGGTATCACGGTCGCCAGGTGCGTTGTTTTCAGACGGATGAGCACCACCGTCCCTTCTGCCCTTCATATATGGTCCCTTTTTTTTAATTTCCAGGTCATCACCCAGGATAGGATCGTCCAGGACAGGTAAGTTACACTCACATATTATAGCGAGTAAATACGATATATTTATATATTTTATAATAAAATAAAACAATACAAACACTAATATGCTATTATTAATATGCGTGATTTACATATTGCACGTCTCAAGTGTCGAAGCCTATTTTCTTTCGCGGTTTTATACACGGAACGCGTCGATTAACCCGGAGGCTTCGAGATCACTCTCTCGACTCTCTCTCATCACGTTCGCGCAGGTTCCCTTAGGCTTAGCCCATCTGCGCATGAACGCGATGTTTCCATCAACGGGTGTGTTCAATATTATTGTTCATCCAGAGATGATAAATTATCTACTTCTTTCTTTTGGATGATATGTGCTTGTTTGAATGTGTGTGTGTGCATGTGTTCGCATGTATGTGTGTATATTTACAGCATCCCGTTTTCAGGCTTACACATCTTTTTACCTTTACAGGTCTTAACACATAAGTGACTAAAGTTTGTCAAAATTAAAATTAATCAGCGCCATTTAGGGTTATATCCGAACATCTCCTAAGAAAGATATAAAATAAAAATTCGGATTTTTTCAAAATTATTAACCACTTGCGGTAGAAAGACGTGCCACGCACGTCGAGATGCTTCAGTTCACCGGAACGCCAGCGACGTGTTCCACACGTCGTCAGGCGATTGTTGCAGAAAGAAAAATGACGTGCGTGGCACGTCAACTGTGACGCA
>NW_018021391.1:51642-54315 GCF_002006095.1 Pseudomyrmex gracilis | reverse complement strand
TATATATATATATATATATAAAATATATATTTATTATAATTAAAAAACAAAACAATTCCCTGGCTGTAAAAGCCGCGAAAAAATTCAGGAAAGCATCAATCGCAAAATTGAACTCAGATCAAGCTTTAAAAAAGCAATACGCTGCAATGCCAGAGGAAACATTTGAAACGTTGTTCGAGAGCATTGTGTACTTGAAAGAAGATCCAGCACCGCCGGAATCGAAACCGGTAAAAAACCGCAGTAAGGTGCTGAGAAAATTGTTCGGGGATTCCGACCTGGATGAGGACCTCGACGGGCGAACAACAGCAGCTCTAGCTTGGACAATCCCGGAGACGGCGCAAAAGATACGCCGACTGACGGCGCCAAACGGCAACCGCCGCCGAGGCACCACGGGGTTGAGGATACGGGCTATTGCACAGCCGTATCCGATGCGGCTCAAGGAAACGACCGCCGCGAGCACCGTGCAAGCTATCGCCGTCGCTCCAGCCGTGAAGCCAGTTCCACAAGAACCGCAGGTGGAGATCCAGCCGAGGCGATTCATCCACGTCCCACATCAGGCCCGCCACACGTGGAAAAAGTTTAAGACGAATCTGCACGACGGAAGATGGATCTTTTGATTCGACAGCCGAGGACGGCTAAAGACGTGCAGGAACACGTCTTTCCCTTAAAGAGAGAAAGAGAAAGAGAGAGAGAAAAGCGTCATTTATTACGCGATCCGGGATAAAATCCCTTTAAGCGCAAAGCATAAGAAATACAAAATTAAGTACAGTGATTGTAACAAAGTAATTAAAACAAAAACTAATCAACTTACTAAAAATTAACAAAAAATGTAAAAATTAACGAAAATTTACCAAAATATTAAAAAATTATGAACAAAGTGAAAACAAAGCAAAAGAATAAAAAGAAGAAGAGCTGATGAAGCAAACAAGAAATATGAAAAAGCAAGCATTTAGGTGCAACCAGAGCTGCTACTAACCAGCAAGAAATCAAATACAAACGATTTGAATAGGCTATGAGACTCAATTGCACGCACATCAGACGGCAAAGTATTCCATGCTGCAGCGGCTGAACATGTAAAAGATCTCTTAAAGGTGTCAGTACGACAGAGAGGCATAATGAGGTCGTTAGCAGATGTTCTGGTGCTTCTGGATGTAGTGTCGTGTTTATGGAATCTTTCGAGCAAAATTAAAAGCTTGTGAGTCGTTAATATGTGATGCAGAAAACAGCAGACAAAGTAGGTTCTTCTTGATTTAATTTTCAGCCAGTGAAAGTCTTCATAATAAGGTGTTTAATGCAGGTCTCTTCTAATTCCAAAAATAAAGCGTATGCAATCATTCATTGCTCTTTGTAGTCTTTGGTTATGCTCAGCAGATATGTCCGTCATAATGCAACAGCAATAGTCGAAAAGCGGAAAAATCAACGCAATGACAAGGTTCTGCTTGAGTTTTTGAGGTAACAAGTTCTTGCAAAGTTTTAGCTGGTGTAACACTTTGCGAGATTTGCCAGCAACACTCGTAACGTGCTTCTCCCAAGAGAGATTGCTAGAAATGGTAACTCCTAGGTACTTGACTTGAGACGAGAAAAAAACTATTGTGTTATTTACCAAGATGTCAGGCAACAGATCATAGTTGATTGCGTTAATATACTTTGCTGAACCCAAGATAATTGCTTGAGTCTTTTCTGTGTTCAACATAAGCTTGCTCCTGGATATCCAAGAGATGATATTCTGTATGTCAAAGTTAATCTTGACAATGCAAGTAACCCTTTCGCGGCGGAGCGCTCAGAAATGAATTGCGCTCTAAGCAGCCGGCGTGACGAACGCGCGGACAACACGATACGCAAGTCGTTCCTAACGCGGTGTGCAGAGCCGATTTTGCTGGTCATTTCCTTGAAGCTGTTGGCCGGCGCGCCGATCAAACAATAATATTAATAATAACTGATAACAAGTGAACAGCGCCAAAAGGCGCTGTTTGCTCGGAACAAGCGTCTATAGCTGAGCGCCAAAAGGCGCTGTTCGCTCGGAGAGAGCGTCTATAGTTGAGCGCCAAAAGACGCTGTTCGCCGCGAAAAGGTTAATTAAGTCACGTGGTTCACAGTGCAGATATAGAAGCAGATCGTCAGCATAGAAATTATATTTACAGTAAGTCACGGTGCAACCAAAGTCCCTAAGATATAATACAAATAATAGAGGTCTTAGTACTGAGCCCTGCGGGACACCAGCACCAATGGTAGCCGAGGAAGACAACCTAGAGTTTGTCGGATCACGAACCATCTGCGACCGACAAGTCAAGTAGGACCTGATT
The DNA here is from genome assembly GCF_002006095.1 of Pseudomyrmex gracilis. Classification (NCBI taxonomy): domain Eukaryota; kingdom Metazoa; phylum Arthropoda; class Insecta; order Hymenoptera; family Formicidae; genus Pseudomyrmex; species Pseudomyrmex gracilis. The sequence continues at coordinate 52,012 of NW_018021391.1, read as the reverse complement.
CAATGTAGTGTGAGGCTCGAAAAATTGCAGTTGGCAAGTTTATCAAGCAAAATAGAGCACTGCACCCGGTCAAATGCTTTCGAGAAATCAAAAAGAATAGAGACCGTGATCATTCTTTTGTCTACGGCCCATCTGATGTCATCAAGAACTCTGACGACGCTGGTCTGAGTCGAATGGTCCTTCCTGTAAGCAAACTGATAAGAATCCCCAAGGTCCTTTTCTTCTAAATAAGTTTGAATTTGTTCGCAAACTATTCTCTCAAGAGCCTTAGATATCGTGGGCGTGTTCCGTTTGACCACAGTACGATTCGACACCGCTCGATTCGACACAGATTTATTCGACACCAAATTATTCGACACCGTACGATTCG
>NW_018021391.1:49858-51172 GCF_002006095.1 Pseudomyrmex gracilis | reverse complement strand
AATCGTACGGTGTCGAATAATTTGGTGTCGAATAAATCTGTGTCGAATCGAGCGGTGTCGAATCGTACTGTGGTCAATAGAGTATCACCCGATATCGTTGGGAGCAGAGCGGTAGGTTGATAGTGCTGAAGAGAAGATGGATTCCTAATTTTTGCGATGGGACATACCACTGACGTCTTCCAACAACTTGGAAAAATCCCATGAGATAAGGAGTGATTAAAAATGTGCTCAATGACTGGCATAATGTAGGGCAAGACGAGGTTAATAACTTTGATAGAGATACCATCTAAGCCGGTGGCATTTGATTTTACTCTGGAAAATACCAGGTTGATATCCTGTGGGCCGACAAATTTCCAATAAAACTTCCGATTGTCGAAGATTTCCTGCGAAACGTCCGTTATCATAGACTGCCCCGAAACACTCGTGCCTCCAGTCATTTGCACAAAGTAATTGTTCAGTTCCTCAATAGTATTGGATAAGCGCCCACTCACATTCCTCGCTTTGATTAGTCCTAACCGACGCAACTCAGACCACACAGTGCCCGAGTCTTTAGCGTTGGAGAACAGTGTAAGGTAATACTTGTTTTTGGCAGGTCGCACCATATTTTGCACATCATTCCTGAGTTTTTTAAAGACAGTATATATTTCTCTCCCGCGATTTCTGCGCCATCTCCTACGAGCTTTGTCCCTGCTTTTTATCGCCTCTCTAATCTCGTCAGTCAACCAAGGCGCAGGGAAACTTCTAAATGTGCCACATCAAAGAGGTGCATGCATGTCCATGCAGTGAAGCACATTCCGATTCAAGATGGCAATCTTCTCGTCGAGTGACGGTGAAGACGTCAACACATTCCAGTCCATACGCTGTAGATCGCGGATAAATGCAGCCTCGTCAAAATCCTTAAAGCTTCTGTAAGTTACCGATCTTTCCCGCAAACGTTCAGTACAGACGTTGTAAGCCACATAAATGAGATCGTGCGCAGACAAAAACGGCACCGCATGTTGTCTATATTCAATAATCTTCTCGAAATCATCAACCATGCACAGGTCCAGTAAAGTACTGGAATGTGCCAAATTGTGCGTAGCCTGATAAGGCACCAACTGAAGACCAGCCGACTCAACGAACGCGAGTAGCTGAGCACCATCATAAGACGCGACGAGTAAGTCCGAGTTAAAGTTACCAAGAATTATGCAATGCTTATAGTTGGCCTGTAGATCAAGGAAGGGGGTGGTACTCTATTGACCACAGTACGATTCGACACCGCTCGATTCGACACAGATTTATTCGACACCAAATTATTCGACACCGTACGATTCG
>NW_018021391.1:46072-49293 GCF_002006095.1 Pseudomyrmex gracilis | reverse complement strand
CGGTGTCGAATCGTACTGTGGTCAAACGGAACCCGCCCCAAGGAAGGCACTCTCGAATTCGTGCAAGAAGCCGCAGTTAGGTGGTCGGTATGCTACTGTGAGAAGTAGATTAGCAGAATCTGATAAGGAAATATCTGCAATAATATATTCGGGTTTGCGACAATATAGTCCATCAGACGTTTTTAAAATGTTGGCTCTAAGAGTGTTGTGTAAATAAAAAGCCACGCCTCCCCCGCCCTTACCGACTCTTTCACATCTAAACAAAGTATAGTCTCGCAGACTGATCATGTAGTCAGAGATTTCAGGTTTTAGCCAAGATCCAGATATGCAGATAATATTATACTCTGATTTGTGGAAGAAGATGCCAAATTCATCAAAGTGAGCCACTAGAGACTGGCAGTTAACGTGACATACTTGCAGGCTATCGAGTCTTCTATTATCCATGATCGTTGATGTATGATACCTTGTGAGAAATTTTTCGACTCAAAATAGGACACTTCTTTGCATCAGTGGCAGCATGATTCAGGTCACCGGTAGAAAAGTTCTTGCTCCGCGAGCAATTGCCACATTTAAGAGACGTTTTCTTATTGCAGTCTCTCATCTGGTGTTCACCGCAGTAACCACATATCATTTTAGATCTACAGTTCTTGGCTAAGTGTCCAAATGCCAGGCAGTTATAACACTGTAAAACTTTCCTATAATCAGCAAACTTGCAAGCCGAATATCCCAGATAGACACGACCGCGGCTCAGTAGTACATTTCTGATCGAAGGAGAAACCTCCAAAACACAACTTGTCGTGCGACTATCAGACCTTACAGGAAACAGGTAGACTACTTTTAAGTCAGCTTTACTTGGATTGTCCAAATTTTGCGCAGTAATTTCATCCGTAATTTCTTCAGGGGACATATCTGCAGGAACATTGTGGATGATGAGTCTTGGATTAATCTTTAGACTTTCGACAACCCTCAAGCCCGCTTTGGCCAATTCCGGATGAGCCTTGATAAGATCGATATCCGGAAAAAGTGCATCGATATTGACACAATTCTTATGAGAAAAAGACACTCTGTTGATTTTAAGTACGCAATCGGAAAGCTTGAATACTTTACTTAGCGCCTCTTTAGTAGCTTGAGATGACTCGTACCCAGCAACTCCTTCTTTAAGCATAATTAAGAAAGATGTTAAAGAAGGCACATTTACAGTTGGTCCGCCGGCAACGCGGATTGCACCCCCGCAACCAGCGACCAAAACGTAGGACCGAGGCAGGGAGCGAGACACGTCCTGCACTTTACACAATGCTGTACTTGATTGTCCACAAAGTGTTGCGTTCAATTTAATTTCTTTTATCGTATCTGAGATAACACTTTTTATGTCATCCAGCGTAAGGTAGTCCGCTGGTTTTTCTTTTAAGAGGTGAGCCAACATTGTATACCTCAATAAATGCCTCCCTGCACGTTCTGAAGGCCGTCTCAATAGCGCTTCTCTTATCAACATGCTTCTTGCTAGTTAGCAGCAACCTAAAAATATTATTGCAATGTCTATCAACGGAAGCTCTGAGTGCATTAAGCTTAAAAGTATTGATTTTATTTGAAATAAAATTTGAAGCAATATTTGACCCACTGGTCACCCTGGGAAGCATACGTCGCCCGACGGGGCTGTCTTCACTTTCCACGCCTTCCATGGTCGGCAAGGTATAAATCGTCCTTGACCACCAGAACTCCAAGAAACCGCTAAGCCGTTCCAGGAAATCCACCAATCAGAGGGACACTTGTTCCACCAGTCAGCGAATCCAATCAATCACATGCACGCCGCCAAGCACGCGCACTCAGAAAAGAAGCTCAGAAAAGTAATGGATAACCGCTTGCGTAGACAAATATCCGAATTAAAGATAAAAGGAAACACAGCCAGATCAAGCAAAGCACACGCAGAAAATGATGGAGAAATGCCAAAAATGAGCAAGGCAACAGTGTAACTGAAAAAAGAAATACCCCGAAGGGCATATAGCGGCAAAAATCAATCCTTAGATACAGAGCAGCACAAAACACGTCAGCACAAAACTCACCGAGATCTAGAGAAGAGGAGAGAAATGTAACAATGTAGATTGTTACGGCCGGAACCGACCATCCGTCCCGGCCCAAAAACGGCGCTTTGCGCCAAAATAAACCTTATAAAATGCAGCATGTATAAAATACATGCTGCCGGCCTACGCGCCGCCCGCACCGCGAAAACCTCGCGCCACAAGCGACCTGCGCGTCGTCCGCACTACGCGCTCTTCGCGCTAACAGACGGCGCTAACAGTGTGTAAGTGAATATAACAATTTAAGTCCCTGTAATTTTTTCAGAAGCAGGCGAGTGATTGATTGAAGAGCTGCAAAAAACAGGAGTTCTAACCTACCTTCACAGGATCTAACAAGGTGCTGCGATGGAAATTAGCTGCAAATATATTCCCAGAAGCGCGACAGGAGGTGGTTAATAAAATAAAGGAAAATTTCAAATTAATATATGTTATATATTTCTAACTGTAACAGTGTGTGGAGTAATAAAAATCAATCAATGAATAAAATTTAATTAGAAATAAATTACTTCTATTTCCTCCCTCCCCTAAAAATAGCAGCAGCAGAATTTGTACAGAAAAAGGAAGCTGAAAGGAAAGTAGGTATTCTTTGTATTCTTTATTTAAAACAGTTGTAACGGTCCTACTTTTTGTGAGAAATGATCCGTTTTTTTAAGTTAATTTGATTGCAGCGGAGTAGCTCGTCGGAATCAGGGAAAGGTAAGAAAAAAAGTGAACTCGGTGATTTAAAGTAACAAAACAAATAAGATTTATTCAGATAAAACAGAAGTAGAAACAATATGTACAAAAATTAAGAAAAGAAAATAATAAAATAAACCAAAGAATTTATTGTGCGGTGATTCTCAGAACAATGTGTGAGAAAGTCACGTTTTAGTCGGTTCGTTCAATTTCCCGAAAAAAAACACAAAAACAACTAAGATATGTACTGCACCACTTTTTTCTCCGAAGAGCTGCAATGAGAAAAAGTGACTCGCCTCCGCTGTGTGAAATGTCACCGATCGGGTAAGCCCGAACGAGAGCTGAACACCCGGAACCGTCAATTAATTTTATGTTGTGATTTGGGCGCCAGGCACGTGTTTCACGTGCCGATTATGTGACGTCCCGTCGCTGGTATTCAGGCCGGCTAGCTCGATTACTCCGAACGGAGAG
>NW_018021391.1:42971-44543 GCF_002006095.1 Pseudomyrmex gracilis | reverse complement strand
GGCTTCGTCACGGCTGTTTTGTTTTTCCGCCAGCATTGCTCAACGGATTTTAGTGCCCTTGGCGCGCCTTGTCTCTCTCTTACGCGCCTTTTGCCCTCAGCNTTGAATTTCAGGAGTTGTTTCGCCCTTGTTCTCCGGCCTCTCCTGGCTTCCCGGCGCCTTCTTTCTCCTGGTTATCTCCTCGGCCTCCTCGTTGGTGCCTGTGAGGCTCGCATAGCCGGCCGTTTTATTTTATACGAGAAAATAAAAGTAATTAAGATCGGTTTTTCTTTTAAGTCGCGTGTATGCTCCGGAGGGTTAACGGTTTCCGAGTGCGATTTTGGATTCCGGAGACGAGTCTTTGTGACTAAGGCGGGCGGTTGCTGCTGCAACCGCTCGGCCACGTCACTGTACATACGGTCGGTGATTTAAACGGCGCGACTCGGTCAAGGCAGTTCGGGAGCCTCGGGTAGATGATTTGTTTCCTCGAGCGCAAGTTCCGCGGTAGCGCTCGATAACGCGTTTTATCGCGAGAAACAGTCTTTATCGCGGGGAAATTCGCTTTTCTATTGAAAAGAAATTTACACAATGTCGTGTTACAAACTGAATTTTATCGGGTCTTGAGGAAACATATTTACCACGCCAAAAAGTCACTTTCCACCGAAAAGTAGATTTTGTCGTTCGGCCGGTCTTTCTACGCTAGACTTTTCTTACTTTCGCTCTTCGCTTATTCCTCTGAAGCGGCTCTACCAAAAAGAGCTGGTCGGTCTGACGGAGAATACGTTATTTGCCACGCACGGTTCTAATGGAAAGAAGGCCGGCGTTCCCGGTGGAGAATCGTGAGATTCCTGAAGGGTTTTCAGCGGTATGATAGCCGGTTTATCCGGCGGAAAATTGGAAGATCCCCCGAGCGGAGTGGACAGAGAGCCGGTCTTCCCGGCGAAGAATTGAAAGATTCCCCGAGCGGAGCGAGAAGGATGCCGGTTTACCCGGCGGAGAATCGAAAGATGCCCCGAGCGGAGCGGAAAGGATGCCGGTTTACCCGGCGGAGAATCCAAAGATTCCCCGGAGCGGAGCGGAACGGAAGCCGGTTTACCCGGCGGAGAATCCAGAGATTCCCCGGAGCGGAGCGAAACGGATGCCAGTTTACCCGGCGGAGAATACAAATTTCCCCCGGAGCGGAGCGGATGCCGGTTTACCCGGCGGAGAATACAAGATTCTCCTGGAGCGGAGCGGATGCCGGTTTACCCGGCGGAGAATACAAGGTTCCCCCGAAGTGGAGCGGATGCCGGTTTACCCGGCGGAGAATACAAGATTCCCCCGGAGCGGAGCGGATGCCGGTTTACCCGGCAGAGAATTTAAGATTCCTTTGGAGCGGAGCGGATGCCGGTGTACTCGGCAGAGAATCTAAGATTCCCTCAAAGTGGAGCGGATCGGGTGATACTCTATTGACCACAGTACGATTCGACACCGCTCGATTCGACACAGATTTATTCGACACGAAATTATTCGACACCGTACGATTCGACACGAAATTATTCGACACCGGTCGATTCGACACGAAAGTATTCGACACCGTACGATTCGACACCA
>NW_018021391.1:26305-41638 GCF_002006095.1 Pseudomyrmex gracilis | reverse complement strand
TGTGACGCGGGAAAACGCGCGGTGCAAACGGCGCGCATGCCGCGTGATGGCGCGGGGAAGCGCGCGGTGCGGGCGACGCGCAGACCGTCAACGTATCTCGAATATACGCTAAGTATAAAGTTCCTATTTGGCGCTAAGCGCCGCGTTTTTGGCCAAGACAGAATGTCGGTCCCGGCCGTAACGATTTGCATCGTTACATCCCCTTCCTCCTTAGGGGAAATACGTGTTCCTACACGTCTTCAGGCGTCCTTGGCCGTCGAATCGCAGGACCCATCGGCCGTCATGGAGATCCGTCTTGTATTTTCGCCAGACGTGCCGGGCCTTGTGTGGCACGTCGACTAACCTCTCCGGCTGTATCTCTACCAGTGTGCCTGGTGGAGCTGGCGGTATGGCAGGAGCGGCGGCGATGGCGTTCACCGTGGTCCCGGTTATCGGTGCTCGGATCCGGGTTGGATACGGTTGACTAATGGCCCGAATCTTCGTTCCTGGTGCTGCTCGGCGGCCGTTGATGTCCGGCGCTGTCAGCCGACGGATGTTTTTCGTTGTCTCGAAGACTGTCTTGGCGGGGGCCGCTGGTGTTGGCCCGTCCAGGTCTTCGTCTATGTCGAAATCCCCGAAGAGGTCTTTTAGGACCTTGCGCCAATTTTTTGCCGGTTTTGATTTCGGCAGTGCTTCCTCCCTATCCACTAAGTGGATAATGCTCTCAAAGAGCGTCTCCAGCGTTTCGTCTGGCATCTCGGAATATGTCTCCACAATGGCCTGCTTTGCGTTCATTGTGGCAAATGGTACTTTGTCAATTTTTCCGGCTGCTTTTATAGTCCAGGGGCTGTTGTTTTTCTAGTGTCCGCACGTGATCTTTATTGTTGATATTGCTCGTGGTTCGTTTTTGTCTGTCTCTGTTTTGTTGTCGCTCTCCTCGTTGTTGTTTTGCTCGGTCGGTCGTAGTCTCCTTAAATCTCTCACGTGCACGTGCCGGTGCCACTTGTTTTGCCGGTCTTGTAAGTCCGCAATCACTGGAGAGATGTATCTTTTTACTTTTAGCGGTCCAATGTAGCGTGGCGCGAGCTTTGCGTTGAAGTCTTGTGCTTTGTTTGATAACGGGTAGATTCGTTTCCAAACCTCCTCCCTTATTTCCGGTCTCCAGTTTTGTCGACGTAAGTTGTAATGCCGCGCCTGGTGTTGGAGTGATCGAGCGAAATGAATTTTGACCAGTTCGAATGCATCTTCTAGCCGCTTTTTCAGGACGTGTGATGCGGCTGCGGCGGCTCGTGGTGGACGGTCGTTGACAGTTGGGCGCGCCAATTCTCTGCCATGATTTAAGTAGGCTGGCGAATATCCGGTCGAGTCGTGACGCGCCGTGTTGTAGGCCAACTGTATGGCTGGGATTTTTTTGTCCCATTTTTTTTGACTGTGCGGGAGGAATTGCGCTATCATCGTCTTAATTGATTTATTCGTCCTTTCCACTGGATTACACTGCGGTGTCTTGGCTGGTGTAAATCTGTGGCGCACTCCTAGACTCTGTAACATATCTGACATTTGCTTAGACTTTAATTGCGTGCCATTATCGGAAATTACCTCCTCCGGGCAGACATGGCGCAGCACGATCTGCTCATATAATGCTGTTGTTACAGCAGAGTGGGTGGCCTTGCGGAGCGGTTTTAACTCCACCCATTTTGTGAACCTATCTTGCATGACTAGCAACCAAATGCATCCTTGGCTTGACCTTGGTAGTGGACCGATGAGGTCGATGGCTACCTGTTGCCAAGGTGCATTCACTGGTTCCGTATGGAGTTTTCCTGCTGGTTTTGTCGGCGGAATCTTGTGACGCAGACAATTCTCGCATGTCCGGACATATTTCAGTATATCCCGGAACATGCCTGGCTAATAGTACAGCTGAGCCACTCGTGCTATTGTTTTTGTTGCTCCTAAATGACCTGCGGTCGGTTTGTCATAAAAACGTGCAATAATTTCAGGTCGTTCCCCCGTGGGAATGCATCGTTTCCATTGCTTTTCGGGTTCTGTTTCTCGGAAATCAAAGCTGTGTAACATGTGTTTGTAGAGTTTTCCGCTGCGAATTTGATACTCCGGTAGATCTTCCGGAGATTCCGTCACCTTTGTCAAGATTTTGTCGTACCATTTGCATGGTGTATTTATCTGGATGTTACACAGCTCATTTTTTCGAGATAAGGCGTCTGCTACTTTATTTAGCGCGCCTTTCCGTTATTTTACTTCGAATGTATATTGTTGTAGCTCGAACAACCACCGTGCTAATCTGCCGGTTGGTTCCTCGAGCCGTTGCAACCATTTCAACGATTGGTGGTCGGTTATTACGACGAACTTATACCCTTCCAGGTACATTCTCATTCGCCGTATACCCCAGACGACGGCAAGGCACTCAAGCTCGGTTGCGCTATAATTTTTTTCGGCGCCATTTAGTGTTCGACTGGCGTAAGCAATCACTCGTTCGCCTTCTTCCGAGTTCTGTGTTAGAACTGCCCGTAGTCCGTGTGTGCTTGCATCTGTCTGCAGTATGAATTGTTTCGTGAAGTCTGGGCACGCTAGTACTGGCGCGGTGGTTAATATCTTTTTTTGTTGTTGGAATGCCTGTTTTTGCGCGTCCTCCCAGTGCCATTTCATGTTCTTCCTGGTGAGCTGTGTTAGTGGTGCCGCGATTGTTGCGAAAGTGTTTATAAATTTCAGGTACCAGGAGGCTACTCCTAGAAACTGTCTTACTTTCTTGAGATTTGTTGGTGTTGGCCATTCCGTGATTGCCACTATTTTTTCCGGATCGGTGTGAATTCCGTGTTGGTTGATTACGTGTTCGAGATATTTAAGGCTTTCCCGGCCGAATCGGCATTTGTCCGGATTTGGTTTTAATTTTGCGTCCCGGAGACGCCTAAACACTTCTTTTAGTAGCATAAGATGTTGCTCAAACGTTTTGCTGGTGACAATTATATCGTCTAAATAAACCAACACGTGCAGTTCTAGTTCTGGTTTCAAGATTGTGTCTAGTAGACGCTGGAATGTCGCGGGTGCCAAATGCAAGCCGAACGGCATCACCCGGAAATGCATGAGTCCTCGACCTGGTACGGTGAATGCCGTTATTGCACGGCTTTTCGGTATCAGCGGTACCTGCCAGTAGCCGCTTTTGAGATCAATTGTGGATAAATATTGAGCGCCTCTCACTTTATCCAGCGTTGCTGGAATGTGTGGTAGCGGGTATGCATTTTTCTCCGTGACCTCGTTTACTTTTCTAAAATTGATGCAGAAGCGGTACTCTCCGTTTTTCTTTTTTACTATGTCTACTGGTGAACTCCATGCGCTTTTGGATGGTTCACTTACTCCATCCTCCAGCATTTTGTCCACCTCTGTGTCGATCACCGCTTGCATCGCCGGATTTCTCGGTCAATATCTTTGCTTAATTGGTGTTCGATCTTTGAATCGGATTTGATGGCACAGAATACTTGTCGGTCCTTTGACGTTTTCGAATTTCCGGAATTCTTTGTCTAGAAATTCTTTCAGCCGTTTTTTTTCCTTTTCTGCCAATGGCGACAGCCCTTCCGCCATTGTCAAAATGTCCTGACTTTGTTGTTCCTTCTTTTTAAATATCTGTTCCCCTGCTGGAACAATTGGTAACCTCATCTTGTGCCATAAATCCACTTCAATGAGCATCGGTGTCGGTAATCCTGGCATTACTAAAAATTTGTGTCTGTATTTTTGTCCGTCGTACGTGATTCTTAATCGGTACGCTTTCTTAATGTTCGATTTCCGTCGGCGACAGTAATTCCTGTGTCTGCTATATTTTTCGCATAGCCGTGTTTCTCAGCTTATGCTGCGGCCTCACTGTTGATAAACGAGAGGTCCAATCCGGTATCTATTAGTGTCTCGATTGTGTTTCCGTATAAATGTATCCATATATACGGCCGCGGTTTGTAGTTTATTCCTGTACGGACCGGATCGCTGCGGCAGTTTCCCCGGTCCGTGCGGCGTTTCCGGGCCGCGGGTGAATATCTTTTGTCAAGACCCCGTCCTTGCCGCACTGCGAGCAGAATTTTTTCGCTGGCCTCTGGCACTGTTGTCGCGTATGGCCTTGTTGTTTGCAGCGCCGGCAGCATTCTGCTCGGTTATAAACTGCCGCTGCTGTAACTATCGGTGGCTTCCGTAATTCCCTCTTTTGTTCTTCGAGCTCCTCGTACTCGGCAACCAATGTTGTTAATTCTCCGATTGTTTGGAAGCTTCCCCGACGTATGAAGAACTTGAAGTCGGGTGCCATGTTGGTGCATAGGCGCTGCAGTTGTTGCTCACTTGTGAACTTTCTTGCCCGTCTCATTTTTGTGAGGAGCTCGGTGGCATACGTTTTGAACAGCTCGTTTTGTCTCTGCTTCCGATTTAGTACTTCCGTTGTTAATTTTTTCCGGAATGCTGGTGAGAGGTACTGATTCAGAAACTCTCGTCGAAACTGCTGCCACGTATCGAAGAACGCCTTGTTATTTCAGTGCCACAATAATGCTTCTCCGCGTAGCAGGATCGGTAATGCTTTTAATAAGATCTTGTCTGGGCAGCCCGCTGCCTCGGCTAGTTCTTTGATATGCTCCAGAAAACCGAGCGGGTCTTTTCCGTCAAATTGTACCCCCCACTTGCGCAGTTGGCTTAGTGCTTTCCCTGTGTCAAGTGTTACTTGTGGCGGTACCGGTGGATTTTGATTTTCGTTTATTGTACGATCCTGAGTCCCCGGGTACGCAAGATTTTCTCTCGAGAAAGTTCTCAGTCTCTGTCGCAACTCCTCGTTCGTTCCTGACGAGTCTATCTCGCGACTTGTCAGCTCGTTGATCAATTGCTCCTTTGATAACTTTTGAATCATAGCCATCGGTGGATTTTTGGCTGCTGTAACAGATCTTCAAAAAACAAAGAAAACGGCAATTGCTACCAAACCTCCCGTGTGGTTATATTGTAGTTACAAAGCATCCGAGTCACTCAGTTTTCCACTCTGCGGTATTTTTGTTTGGGCGTTAGGTAACGACCGATTATTAACACGGAATCACCTGTTCGGGCGCCATGTAACGGTCCTACTTTTCGTGAGAAATGTTCCGTTCTTTTAAGTTACTTTAAATGCTGCGGAGTAGCTCGTCGAAATCAGGGAAAGGTAAGAAAAAAAGTGAACTCGGTGATTTAAAGTAACAAAACGAATAAGATTTATTCAGATAAAACAAATATAGAAATAATATGTACAAAAATTAAGAAAAGAAAATAATAGAATAAACCGAAGAATTTACTGTGCGGTGATTCTTAGAACAATGTGTGAGAAAGTCACGTTTTAGTCGGTTCGTTCAATTCCCCGAAAAGAAACACAAAAAAAATAAGATATGTACATACGGCCGGTGCTTTAAACGGCGCGACTCGGTCAAGGCCGTTCGGGAGTCTCGGCTAATGTTTTGTTTCCTGGAGCGCAAGTTCCGCGGTAACGCTCAAAAACGCGTTTTATCGCGACAAACTCATTGCTGCCATCGGGGCTAGCAATAAGCGCTTGACGCGCTACAAATCGTTCATCATGCTTTGGATCGTAGAATAGAGATTCTGATCAACGGAAAACCCCGTTGGAATGCCAAGGTGCCTATAAGACTCCTCTGCCAGGCAGTGCATCATCTCTCCCTGGATCTGGAAAGGGGTCGGGAGGACGCGATTCACCCTCCCCGCTTGGATGTGCAAGATCGCGCACTTTGCGGGGTTGAACCGCAAACCTACCGACCGCGATTCAGTCTCCGGTGAAAAGTCATCGCATCCTCTCTGGAGTATCCGCGATAAGTGCGATATTGTCCGCGTACGCGATTGCGGACCACCGTTGCCCTAAGATGGTGTACCCCGTGTTTTCTGCGGTAGCCGCGCGCAGCACGGAGTCTATCACAAAGTCAAACATAATTGGGCTCAATGGGCATCCCTGTTTGACTCCAGAGCGGATGGGGATTGTGCCATCCACCCATTGGACGTGCGCACACATGTAGTGCATCCTTCGTACATGGACCCCCACAGGTTTGTGAAAAACCCAAGCACGCCGGACCGAGCCAATGCTCTCTGGATCGTCGCGTGCGGAACCGATCCAAACGCGTTGGATAGGTCCAGCCACGCCACGACCAATTCCTTTCGAAAGCGCCTTGTTTTTGTCAAAATTTCCTGCAGGATGAAACTGTGCTTATAGCACCCCTTGTCCCGCAGGAAACCTTTCTGAATTGGACTAAGTTTCTTGTTAAATATTGCCCAGTCCGTCAGTCGATCGGCTACGACCGCGGCAAAGAGTTTGGGCGTACTATCATTCATAGCAAGAGGGCGTTAAGTTTCAAAATCATTCTGATCGCCCTTTTTATACACCAACACGGTGTTGGAGTTCTTCCAAGACGCTGGAACAACCTCTAGGCGCAAACAGACATTAAATAACGCCGTGAGAAGTCGTGACTCAGGATCCGGTTCACGGAGGTCCTTGTAGGTCAGCCCGTCGGGCCCCGTCGCTGAATTGCTCACGCGCCGGATGCAACGTTCGACCTCTCGCTCCGTGAAGGGATCAGAGAGGAACGCCATTTCACCATCTGTTAGAGGTTGGGCTGGCTCCACGGCGCCGGCGCCATCCAGCGGCAAGCCGCCGCGGAATAGTTCGGTGAAGTACAAATGGACCCAATATTTCTGCACTTTGCAGAATTCAGAGGGCCCATGAAGCACTTCCCGAACAGCCTTGCGACGGTTGCCCCTGCAGAGCGTATGTATACGCGCCGCTTCGCGCACCCAGTTCGTGCGTCCTTTTCCCGATACCCCTTGGCGTTTACCCTCCCTATTGGCGCCGTCTCGCTCACTAGGCGCATGTCTTGCTCCTCGACGCGGTTGCTCCGACCCGGCACGCACCGGACGATTTGTGGATAAGCCGCGCCGATGCCCAGCGTCTGTTGCATCCTTCCCGAAGTATTTCGCGATCTGCGTTGGAAAGTCCTGCAGGTCCTCAACCGTGGCGACGCCCGCCGCATGCCCAACCAGCGCGTCTCTTTTGGCTAGCCGCGCGCGCCTGCCCCGTTTCTCAGCGGGAACAGGATGCGTCGCGGATCGCTGCGGAGAGGCATGGGAGGGCGTATTGTTGACGGGACGCTGCGGGCTTTGCGCATTGGCGGACGCACCGCTACTAAACGATCTCGATGTTTCCCGCTCGACACGCCCGTGGGTCGTGGGAATTGTTTCTACGGGAGAACGCTCCCGGCGGCGAGCACGCTGATAATGTTTAGCGTTCCGGCGCTCGGGGGTCCCAACTGGCTTGCTCCGAGCCTACTGTACTATGGAGTAATTAATCCGGTCCCCCCCGGGCATCGGAAAGAGAGGTAGTTCGCCGACGTTACGGGTGGCGGAGTACGCGTCGCTCGCGATTCAGACTCCGCCGGCACAAAAATAGGGGAAGTTTCCGCGGGAGGTGTGGCGGAGTTTCTTTTCTCCGCTCTTTTCTCGCGGCTTACGGTCCACCCACCGGCGCATTTGACCTCTGTTCCTCCGTTGTCTCTCGCTGGTGGCGTTGACTTCCGCTGTTGTTGCTGATGCTGCTGCTGCCGCTGCTGCTCCACCCCGGGGTGTTTATGGGGTAAAGTTTTCTTCCGTCTCGTTTAGCTCCACGCACCCATTCCCATCAGGGAGAATCCCTCGTTGCAGGATGCGGTGGACCAGACGGTACGTTGTACCACCAGCGGTGACGAACGTCTCGCTGGTACTGGGGGACTTGGTGTCCTGCGCCCCCCCAGTGGGAGTCCCGTAGCCATGATAAGGCTCCCACACGTTGTGGTGGTCACTGTGGTGGTGGTGACGGTTGCGGGCAGCGACGTCGTTGGCACGTATTGCTGCAATAATGCGGGGGTCACCGCTACCCTGATGTTCGAAGTGATTTTTGGTGTTCCCGCTGCTGACACTGGGGGAGGTGCTGGAATGCTGAGAGGGGGTGTGACTGTCACCCCGTTGCTGCTTGCTTCCTCCGTATGTGGCGACGCCGCTGCTGCTGGCCTTGCCGCCACGGGACTGCCGGACGATGTTCTTGCCGGCATAGTTGCAGAGCTCTTCTCGGGTTAAACCCTGGCGCTCTGCAACCCCCGTGACGTCCCCTTGTATCCGTCTCCTGGTCTCTTTCGTTTTAGAGACAGGGAAAACTTTCTCCTTGTCGCTTCGGAGCTCTTCTCCACCGGGGCGTTTTGGACCGTCTGTTTTTCCATTGATATATTTACATCCTCGCTGGTGGTTTGCGTGGGTGACTTTGTTGCGAACGGCCTTCTTCTCGCGACACCCCCTGGTGACGATCTTTCTAAAGTCTTCTCCTTCGGGGAAGGAGTGTGCGCACGCACCGGTCTGGCTGCTCCGTAAATCCTGCTGGGGGCGCCGTGCGCCCGTTGCATTCCAACAGATTCCTGTGATGACGGTGTGGCGGTGGGCAATCTTGAAGGTCTTGACATTTCCCCCCCTTTGCTGTATAACTACCTGCTGACGACGGTGATGGAGGGGGAAAGCGGCGCGCGAGCGACGTGGTGCCGGCTCTTTTAATGTAACTACTACCCCCACTGGTAGATAAATCCGCGACTGAGTTTGTCCTTGCGGCAGCTGTTCTTCTTGTTGACGCCCTTTTGGGGACAGCTTCCTTCGACGATCCCGGCTGGGACACCGTCCCCGCAGCCGTTGCTCTTGGCGGCCTCATGGTGATAGCGGTCGCCTGTCCTGCTGTAACGGCTGCGTAAGTGGGAGATGGACTTGTTGACGTCCTGGTTGCTGATAGTGGTGTTGTCGCTGGAGAAGGCTCGCCGGGTAAGATCCGTGAAGCTGAGCGGACCCTCTTGTGGGCGGTGGCGGTGGAACTCGCGCCGGGTTGCCGCGGGTTGGTGGTAGGATTTTTTGCAAAGGGGTTCTTTTTGTTTGTCGGGGCCGCGGACGACGCGGAAGATGGCGCGGCTCCAGGATCGCCTGCTATCTTACGAGGACCCGCCTCCGCAGCATCCGGGAGTGGGAATTGGAATTTTTCTATGTGAAGTTTTACATCTTTTTGCGGGTACCTCGTTCTTTCCCTGTACTTGCAGATTCCGTATTTGTAAGTAATGATCCTTTTTTAAATGTTTTGATAGGTGAGGCGGTTCCGCAAATGTTCCCGCGCGTACAAACAGGCGCAACACGTTGTTGCCGTGGCAGTGAGGACAAATAACACGCGCGGGAAGCGGTATTTCTATGACGATTTCCCTAGGCTCGGCCTCTAAGGACATTTTTGAACGCGCGCGGCAAAGTGCCTGTGCGTATTCGCCTTAATGGAACTTTGGGGTCTTCTCGCTCGATGTAGGCAACGACGACGCACCTGTCACGCAAGCTTCTTGGACAAGAATAACAAAAGGTATTGTGACGGGACAAGTCCCGTCACTTTTATATAGTTGTAAATAGTTTGTATATATGATTTTCTTATAGTTTTGTTGCCTTTCTCTTCTCATTCTTCAATAAATAAAATAGATATATAATCTAACACACGCCTACCATAGTTCCGCCAACTCTTCCTATAGAACTCCTATACCGACGGAGTAACCGATAGTTAAAAGCGCGGAACTATAGAATAAGAGCGCACGTGTACAGAAGAAGACCTGTGCCGGTACGACACGGCACGGGTGCGTGACACGGCGCGCAAATAAGCGCGTACCGCACGTCGACCCCGGACGGACCATAGGCCGCTCCGGGGTATAAAAGCCGAGCGATTTCGGCAGTCGAGACCAGTTCCTTTCCCGAGCTCTCGAGGCAGTGTCTCCAAAAGCGATCCTTCCTGAAACCGAGGCGTAGTCTCGGTGCAGATATCCTGACCGTCCGGTCGAGGCGTAGTCTCGACTTACCCGGTGTCAGAGGCGTAGTCTCGGACACATCCTGACCTTCCGGTCGAGGCGTAGTCTTGACTCACCCGGTGCCAGAGGCGTAGTCTCGGGCACATCCTGACCGTCCGGTCGAGGTGTAGTCTCGACTCACCCGGTGCCAGAGGCGTAGTCTCGGGCACATCCTGACCGTCCGGTCGAGGCGTAGTCTCGACTCACCCGGTGCCAGAGGCGTAGTCTCGGGCACATCCTGACCGTCCGGTTGAGGCGTAGTCTCAACTTACCTGGCGCTTTGGCGCACACCATCTCCGTCGGCTCATCGAGCCGCGGAAACTCAATCGGCCGTTGTAACCGCCACATCGAAACAGTCGTTCTTACGACTCCTCAGTCGTTGTTACGACTCTACCGGCCGTTTTTACGGCCCGGAGCATCTTCCAGATACAAGCGTCCCCCCGTGTAAATATACCCCGTAGATTAAGTCCTGATTATAAATCCACCGCGCCGAAGTCCGTGCCGTTTGTAATCGTCCGCAAACTATTCCGCGCCAGGATATATCGCGCCGATAAAACTTAGTAAAATACTATCCGTTTGTACATACCGCGATTGAAATACCGTTCCCATTATAACCGATGTAAACAACTTAACTACGTTCCCGCTATAATAACAAGACTAAGTTTAAATCAAAATACCATTCCGTTATATCAAACGTAATAAACATTAACTACGTGAATAAATCACACTACATTTTAGCATTAACCATACGAGTGTTGCAATTTTGCCCCTTCCCCTTCTCCTGAACCCTGGAGCCGACCGAGCTGTCCGGCAGACGGAAGGCCGGGCAAAGCCGATAAAAAATCGGCTCCGTTACAGTATTAGGTAATTGAACAATAATTAATATATATATTACGTTTTTGTTTCAGATGTCGCGCCGGGTAAAATGGTAACGCACGGATATCTCTCGGGCCGCAGAGACGTGGTGTGAGTGCCCAGTGATTGTAACAACAATAGAAAATAAATAAATAAAATAAAATAAATAACAACGACACAATATACAATAAATATTATATTAATTTACAGGTGCGGACAAAACGCAATGGCGCGAGTAGTGTGCACGCAATAATAACCCCGAAGTGCCTGCCAGATATGCCTCTGCACAAAGATGTCACCAGCCGCGATCTTTTTATAAAAATAGAAGGTAAGTTGTTGTTAATTTATAATAAATTACATATAATTGGTATCGGGGAGAACGCACGATTCCAATTTACCTTATATTGTCCCTCTATAAATAAGTTAAAACAATAAAAATGCTGATAATGTTCCCCCTGTGAGTTAAGGTTATGTGCTGGTGACAGGCAGAAGCGTGTGGATAGACAAATAAGTATAATTTTGTTAAAAGTTTCAGACCAATCACAGGCACTGTGTGTGTGTAAGTGAATATAAAAAATTGAAGTTCCTGTAAATCTTTTTTTTTGTCGAGGCAGGCGAGTGGTAGAAATGCTGCAAAGAACAGGAGTTTTAAATCTACCTTTGCATGATCTGACAGGATGCTGCGGTGAAGTTTGCTGCAAATATATTCTTTAAGATGCTAGGAGGTGGGTGGCTTATGGAGTAAAATGAGATTTAATTAAATAAAATATATTATACTCCCGACTGTAAGTAAATTGCTTTACACACGGGTAAAGTGAATGTGTGCAAAGCAGTACAAATCAATAAAATGAATTTAAATCAAGAATCAAATAAAAATTATTTTACACCCTCCCTTCCTTAAAAATAGCAGCAGCAGCAGAACTTGTTCAGAAAAGGAAGTTGGAAGAGAGATACACAATGACGCAGCAGATTCACTTTATCACGTACAACTGGCGGGAGACACACACGACAAAAAAATTAAAAATAGAAAAAGAAAATAAATAATAACAGACTCGCACTGAATAACTAGATGAATAAATAAATAAATAGAAAAATAAAATAAAATAAAACGCGCACAAGTAACACAGCCCGCCATGTGTCGCACTCGCTTACCCGAAAATCACTTTATCGCACAAGGCCGAGCCGGCCTAACTCCTAGAGCCGTAACAAAATAAAAACAACTTACAATAATTTAACTGTTCTCCTCTCCCGGACACTGGAATTGCATCCCCCAGGCCTCCTGAGCGGTCGTTGAACCAGAAATACACTCACTCGCAAAATTGCTTTTGTGCGATTTTTCAAAAACGCGATTTTTCGACTGTCGGCCCGGTAGGCCTCACTGGCTTTAAAAATCGCTTTTGAAACTGATTTTTGGAACTGTTTTTATATTCTCACAGGCTGGGCCAAGCCTGGTGGTACTGCAATACCGAAATGGCCTGTGACGGAGCCGGAGCAAGCTCCGGGCGTCCGTCCAGTTCCAAAAATCGGTTTAATATTCTGAGACCGCTTTGCGGTCTGTATCAGATATTAAGCTGATAAAAACAGAGTAACTAATCTTTTATTTTGACCAATTAATGTTCCCCGGGGGGACAAGCTCCACCGTGATGGAATACAAAAACATTGCTTACGACTGGCGCAGGCCGCAGAAATAAGAATAAAAATAAAAATTGGCCGGGGACATGACCCCCCCGGCTAGGAGGCGCAAAAAAACAACGTGAGAGGAGGCACATACTTACCAGTCTCCAGTGAGGGGTAAGATGCACCCACTCGTCACGGCTAGGATGATTGCAAAATTAATATCGCCCCAGCTAGCCGGCTGGGACGATATTTACAATGTGCGCGTAATGGTTCTTCTTATACATATGTATATAACCTCCTGGGCCAACACGCAGTGCCTAAACTATATAAGGACCCGGAAGCTGCGGCGCGGCTGAACAGGTAATAAAAACTTTGTAACGTTACTTTGTAGCAAGCTATAAATAACTTTGGACTGCATGCATACGCAGAAGAAATATAATAATTAGATAACGAAACGCGACACACACATTCGACTAAAATACAAAAGTAATAATACGCGACATTCACACTCGGGTAAAATACAATAAAGAAGTTTGCGACACTTACACTTGCAGGCCTGCATAAAATAACATAAGAGTCAAAAAAATATAACAATAAAAATAAAAGAACTGTAAGATGGCAGCCGCAAGAGCGCGCCAGCTACCGAGTATACCGGCTGTGCATGCGCTCTGGCGGACGCTATTTAAACCAAAAAGCGGAAGCACGTAAACAACAGTGCTCCAAAAATTGTTCGAGAATGTTCGAACAAGATCGGATATCCGCCTGGATTGAGGCAACCAGACACTCTCCTTTGTGAAGGCGTACAGAGCAGTCAAACCGTCGCTTGAGAGTCGAGTCGGAAAACAGCGTATAAAGTATTGAATCGTACATTGTAACTCAAGTGTCGTTTATTTTGTATTAATTGTATTCGGTTACAAATATATTTAGTATTGTAAGATAAATTAAGGTACTAGCAACACTTGTGTGTGTGTGTGTTGCCACCGACAGCGCGGTATCTCGATAATCGATTTGTAAGAATCGATTATAGTTTAACGATCGCAACAGCAGCGCCAAAGTAATAGCTAAGAAGGTGTTACAGCGACAAGCATTCTGACTCTGATCCTGGCAAACGAGCGTTTCGGTTCCTTGTAAGACACGGTAGACATAAATGTTAACATAAATATTGTTCAAGAGACAATTGTAAGCGTTTTGTAATAACAGTGTGTGACCTGAAGTACGTTATAATAAATAGTCATAGTTCTATTCATTAATAAAAGACTCTTTATTGAATATTCATTTTCAAGTCAAAATATCCGTACGGGCTGTTCTATATACATTTTTGCGAGATAGAATAAATTTTCTGCTCTCTATCTTACAGTTATAACAATTTCAGAAGTGGGATTATTTGATAGTTTCTAGTGTTTCTTTTGTCTACGAGTCATAACTCCAAAAATCGTGCTCCAATTTACAAGCCTCTGTGGATCAGTGTTCGGCTCTCTTTTTACTCACAGCGAGTGATTCAGTAAATGTAATAAATCGGTTTTGCTCCGTTTTATCAGTGCGCCGTCACGGATACAAGTTTGGTCGTGTGCGTGAATTCATTAGTTTATCGGCACATGTCGCATTTCTGTAAGTTATTTCGAATCTAAAGATTTGATACACAGTGGTGATCACGCAGCGATCAACACACGTTCGCAGCTGATCACGTGTCTCGCAGCTGTGCGCGCTTCGTGTGATCATTGTTCTTGCCTGCCGATCACGCCGTACACATACGAATTTAATCGAAGGTCACTGTCAAGAAGTAAACATGGAGCGAGCTCTGTTGAATCAAATGTCGCTGGATCAAGTAAAAAAAGAGGCAAAAAAATTTAAATTAACTGTGACCGATGATCCAAAGTTAATAATCGACCCACTCATGTCTTATTACGAGCGTTCGGGTATATCGGAACTTACTGTAGATACCGGCGCTACAAGCGAGTCACAGCCGCGTTCGAGGCTGGCTTTACGCAATGTCACAACGTCCGATCACTCGGCGCCTTGCTCACCAACACCCGAACAAACTTTTGCTCCGGAAATAACGATGCTGCTGGCAGGCATCAATAATTCTATGCAAATATTGCAGCAACAGATGTTACAAAACCAGCAGCGGCAACAGGAGTTAATGCAGCAAATGCTGATCGCTATGAATCCAACGCGGACAGCTCCAAATGTATCTTCTGAGGTGGGCGTCGTCGAACCACTAGTGCAAGAGGCGCTTACGCCGCGGAGCCTGGGGTCTTCACGTCAAACAACGCTGGCTTCATTGTCGCTTGCGCAGGCCGTGTCAATTTTAGCGTCGCAGATACCCGAAGTTGGAGGACAAGAGGAGGAAAATGTCCAACTCTGGGTACAAAGAGTCGAGCAGGTAGCTCGCATCCATAAGATAAACAACGACGTCTCTTTGTTAGCCGCGTCTTTTAAACTAAGTAAAATCGCCAGACGTTGGTATGATTATGGAACTGGCAAAATGCTGCAGTCATGGCCTGGTTTTTGGGAGGCAATCCTTAACAGATTTTTAAGAAAAATTTTATATCATGTCGCAATACAAAAAGTGGAAGCGCGTAAATGGTTACAAAGCAAAGAATCATTTTCGGATTATGCTATGAATAAATTAGCACTCATGCATAATCTAAATTTAGATGGAGATAAAACAATTAAAGAATCTTTTTCGGCTCTGTAGTTACTAAACTAATAAATATATATTCGGTCATTGGAGCCGTTCGCTAGGTGTTGTGCGGAAATTATACGTGTATATATATCCATATATACGTGTTTACATGTAAATTTTTACACGTGAAATTCGAATTGAAATAACAATTCTAAAATTCATATTGGATGCTATAGTTGCATCTCNTATATGAGAAATCCCAAATACCCCCCTAATTGAAATTACATGTGAACACGTATATATGGATATATATACACGTATAATTTCCGCACAACACCTAGCGAACGGCTCCNATGACCGAATATATATTTATTAGTTTAG
>NW_018021391.1:22241-26163 GCF_002006095.1 Pseudomyrmex gracilis | reverse complement strand
CGAGGAGTTTTTTTCGCAATATAAATTTAATTTCAATTAGGGGGGTATTTGGGATTTCTCATATANGAGATGCAAGTATAGCATCCAATATGAATTTTAGAATTGTTATTTCAATTCGAATTTCACGTGTAAAAATTTACATGTGAAATTCGATAACGTATATATGGATATATATACACGTATAATTTCCGCACAACACCTAGCGAACGGCTCCAATGACCGAATATATATTTATTAGTTTAGATGGAGATAGTTCAATTCACTTGCTCATCAGCGGTATTCAGAGTCGATCGTTAAGAGAGACGGCAACTTCGTTGAACTCCTCATCGATAGATGGTTTTCTGGATCCAATGCATCAAATAACCTCAGTTTCTGTTGATACTGATAAAAAATTTTCTTCAGAGGCAAAATCAGCCAAATTGAAGGAAATCGCCGGTAAATCCAGCCCCGGAAGTGGTTCTGCAAAACAAAATGGCAAGGTCGACAAATTCTGCGTATACTGCAAGCGACGCGGGCACGTACGGGCCGATTGTTTCCAGCTAAAAAAGAAAGAACGACATACCTCAGCAGCGGCATCTTCGGAGTCATCTTCCGTCTCCGTCGTTGAGCCGAACAAAGAAGCGTCATTGATAGCGTCTGTCCAGCCGTTAGTTGATAGAACGGTACAAGTAAAAGAATCGCTATTGAAGGTGACGCGAATTGGTAACTCTAATTGTACTTTAGAGGCTCTCTTCAACACAGGAAGCCCCATTTCCTTCATAAAACATAACGTTTTAAATAAGATCGTTGATTCATCAAAAATTTTGTTAAATGAAGCTACTCGATCGTATAAAGCATTAAATAACAAACCTGTTCTTATATCCGGATTGTGGAAAACCTATGTAACTTTAGCTGATTTACCACAATTAACTTTGCCAATTACTTCACACGTGCTAAAAAATAATGAGATCGCAAATGACCTTATTATAGGTCGCGATTTCTTAAACACGCAGCAGATAACTGCTGTTTATAATCCTGTGATCAAGAAAAAGGATCAACATTATTCACCTTCAACGGCGAACAAACAAGCGTTCGAAGATACTTTCTTACAAATATTAGCGTGCAAATCATATAACTCACAAAGCGACTTAAACGATTTATCTTATGATTTTGGTCTTGAAACCGAAAAAGAATTAAAGAAACTTTTATTGGAAATTTATAACCTACCTGTAATAAAAATAAAAGATGATTACTCAGTTAAAATTCGCCTAAAGGATGAATCATTTTTCGCGTACGCGCCGCGACGTTTTGCGCTCGCTGAAAAAAAACTAATGCGAGAAATTACAGACGATTTGTTAACTCGCGGAATTATTAAAAGAAGCACGTCGCCATACTGCGCGCGAGTGGTGTTGGTTAGAAAAAGAAATGGCCTTATGCGTATGTCCGTGGACCTAAGACCTTTGAATGACAGAGTTCATAAACAAAAGTATCCTTTTCCACTTATAGAGGACTGCATAGCGCACTTAGGGAATAAAACGGTATTTACACCTTTTGATCTCAAAGATGGTTTCCATCAGATCAAAGTTCACAAAGATTACACAAAATATTTTGCATTTGCGACGCTCGATGGGCAGTTTAAGTTCAACCGCTTGCCTTTCGGTTATTGTGACTCACCCGCTGAATTTCAAACGCGCGTTGTAAATATCCTTCAACCTCTGATAAGAGAAGGAAAGATCATTGTTTACATAGACGATATAATAGTAACCGAAACGGTTGAATCAAACCTACAAATACTTCATGAAGTCTTGATAATTTTTAAAAAACATGGTTTTGAACTAAACTTAAAGATGTGCATGTTTTTGAAGAAAAAAATAGAGTACTTAGGATATATAATAGCGCCTAATAAAATTAACCTTTTCGCTCCGGGGATTTTTCCTTTAAAATTGACCTCGCATTTTAGCTGAAAAAGTTAATAATAACCTGCTACCTCCCTCTTCAAAGTTAATTTTGAAGGTCAAAAAAGTAACCAGGATTTTTTTCAATTTTTTTCCTAAATTTAGTGCATTAAATTGACCTTATAAACATCTATTACGTTCGCTTTTCTTGCTAGTCCATATATGGACCAGTCCCGGAGCGAAAAAGTTAATATTAGCTCTCGTCATGTGCAGGCCATTGAAAACTTTCCTCAACCTAAGAACGAAAGAGAAATCCAGCAATTCTTGGGGTTAACCAATTTTTTTAGGAAATTTATAAGAGATTACTCAAATAAATCTAACCCATTGAGTGAATATAAAAATGAAATAGTCTCAGACAAAGGCACTGCTTTCACATCAAATAAATTCGAGGATCATGTTAAAACACATAAAATTAAACATTGCTTAATTGCCGTCGCTTCACCATGGGCGAACGGAACAGTCGAGAGAGCAAACAGATTTTTGAAATCGTCCATGAAAAAACTTATAAAAGACGCGTCCAAATAAAAATTAAATCTAAATAAAGCGCACTACGTAATAAATAATACTTATTATGTAGCAATTAAAAACACTCCCGCAAAGGTATTATTAGGCTATGATTGTAAAAACCACGATGATAAAGATTTGGCAGAACTGGTTAAACAACTAGTAACAGTAGACAATGATTTAGAAAATGAAAGAAATGCTATTCGGGATGTAGCGGTCGAAGCTACTGAAAAACTACGCTCATATAATAAAAAGCATTATGACTCTAGACATAGTAAGCCAACAGTTATCAGCCAGGGACGTACGTCATGGTTCGAGATCTACAATCGAAACCGGGACAAAGTTCGAAACTTAAAGCAGCATATAAAGGTCTATACCTGGTATCAAAAGTTTTAAATAATAATCGTTTTGTCATCACAGATATTCCAGGATTTAATGTTTCACCAAAACCGTACAATACTATCTTATCCTCGGATAAGTTGAAGCCATGGATTAAACCGGTTGTTGAAGCATCCTAAAATATACCTGTATGTAATCCACTTATTAATGTAAGCGAAAAAAAAATGTATAGATCATTCGGGTCGAATGTACCAGGACGGCCGAAGCTGTAAGATAAATTAAGGTAATAACGACACCTGTCGCCACCGAGAGCGCGGTATCTTGATAATCGATTTGTAAGAATCGATTATAGTTCAACGATCGCAACAGCAGCGCCAAAGTAATAGCTAAGAAGGTGTTACAGCGACGAGCATTCTGACTCTGATCCTGGCAAACGAGCGTTTCGGTTGTTCCTTGTGAGACACGATAGACTGTTAACATATATTTTGTTCAAGAGACAATTGGAAGCGTTTTGTAATAACAGTGTGTGACCTGAAGTGCGTTATAATAAATAGTCATAGTTTTATTCATTAATAAAAGACTCTTTATTGAATATTCATTTTCAAGTCAAAATATCCGTACGGGCTGTTCTATATACACTTTTGCGAGATACAATAAATTTTCTGCTCTCTATCTTACAGTTGTAACGGTCCTACTTTTCCGAGAAAAGTTCGTTCCGTTCGTTTGAAGGTTTAATTCGATTTGCTGCGGAGTAGCTCGTCGGAAACGGGAAGAGAATAGACAGAAAAGAATGACTCGGTGTGATTTTAGTAACAAATAAAAATAAAAGAATTTATTCAAAGAATTCAACAGAAAAAAATAAGAAATAGTTTAGAATACAAAACGAAATAATACACTGTGGAATTCACGTGATGATGAATTCCTGGAACGGTATGCGGTAAGTCACGTTTTCTTCGGTAATATCAGAACAAAAACACAAGTTGTGTACACGGTCGGAGATTTAAATGCTGCTACTCGGTCAAGGCCGTGTCGCGGGCCTCAGTTATTTGTCTACTCGGAAACGTGTTTATAGCGAGAAGCGATTTTTGATCGCGCGGAAAAGTCTCTTTTCTATGATAAAGAGATTTACAAAGTGTCGTTTCTTA
>NW_018021391.1:15710-21254 GCF_002006095.1 Pseudomyrmex gracilis | reverse complement strand
GGCCGTCGGCGTATATTTTAATATACGCTTGTTTCTAGTTTTATTTGGCGCTAAGCGCCGTGTTTTAGGCGGGGACGGATGGTCGGTCCCGGCCGTAACGATGCACATCGTTACACAGTATTCTAATAATACGGAGTGTGTGCAGTTATTCGCAATCTTCTATTAATTATCGGAGCATTCGTGTTGTAGTCGGAGTGATCACGCCGGGGCACGTGATCGCCATATTCGAATTCAAACTCCGCGTTCGGAGAGTCGTTATATTTGAATACGGAGTTCGGGCAAGAATTGTATACAAGCCATCCTCTGCATTTAAAGAAAAATAATTAGTATCTGAATTTAATCAGTTATTCAAGTCGGACAGAAAATTACTTACATCTCAGAAATGGGATTATCATTAAAATAATCCACGGCAGTTAGTTGCTCAGGTAATAGTGTCTGTTCACGTGATTGTGTAACGTGTCAAGGACACTTCAAACAAGGCGTTGTTCAATTCTTGATACGTGGTCCATACGCGATCGATCGTCATTGGAAGCGGCGTCATTGGAGCGTCTCCAAGCCGAGGCAAGAAAATACCAGCTTCCAGCTACGGGCAATAGAGACGAATTATTCGATTGCATTCTAACGCATCTGGAGCGCGTTGGTCCGCAGGATTTGATGGCGGAGTCACAAGAAGCTATAGCTTCACCATTACCGGAAGATTCCGGAGCTGGAGCCGGAAATGAAGAGCCGCTCACAGCAAATATGTTGCGCACTTCTTTGTCAGAAATGACGGAGATTATGCGGCAACAACAGCAATCGATACAGATGTTGTTGCAACACTTAACGTCTTCGACCGTTCCAAGGACACAAACAACAACAAGCGGTTTACTTCCCGCTATTGTCGAAGAAGGGTCAAGGGCGTCAGTCGCTCAGTCCCCTTCAATTGAAGGTCGATCTGGAAGACAAACAGAAAGTAATATCCCGGGTAATTCCGTTTCGTGGCTAGCAACACAAATTCCGGAATTTGGAGAGACGAAAGACGAGAATATAAATACCTGGGTAAAACGCGTCGACCAAGGTGCACGGTACGTCAGATGGCGTCACGCTACTGGCTGCATCCAGCACACTTACCAATTTTGCGAAGACTTGGTACGAGTCACAGTCGGGTTCTACTATTGAATCGTGGGTCGGGCTTCGCGAAAAGATGATTACGGTCTTCGTGAGAAAACTTCCTTTCTTTAAAGCCGTACAGAAGGCCGAGTCAAGAAAATGGATGCCCTCAAAGGAAACCTTCGACCAATATGCGATCGCCAAGCATGCTCTAATTCATTAACTTGATCTTCTGGTCGAAGATACCATCCACTTCTTAATAAGCGGTATCTCGAACACAGCCGTGAGAACCTCAGCTTTGTTGTTAGCCGACAGCATTTTGGAGCATTTTATGGAGAAAATGCGGAGCCTCACGGAAGGACTTAGCGATGCGGTCGAGAAAAAATTGGCGTCGGGTTCCAATCTTGATAAAAATAAGAGCCCTGTTTGCAGAAATTGTAGTAAGAAAGAGCATTCATATAAAGATTGTAAAAATGATATTATCTGCTTTTATTGTAAACAAAATGGTCACCGGCAGTTTGATTGCCCTTCGCTCAAGGAGAAGAATGGGAAGCCGCATCAGTCAAAACGCTCAGCGTCGGTTGCAGCACCGGTAACTGAAGTTGCAGCAGAAGCCGAAGTAGTCGCCCTGGTTAATGAGAAAGACGTCACTCTGCAGTTAGCCGATCCGTTAATTAAGGTAGAAAAAATTTGTAATCACAATTGTAAATTGAAAGCTATGATTGATATAGGTAGCCCTGTTTTATTTATAAAATATAATGTTTATTTGAAATGGATTCGTTCTTACTGTAGTAAGGACGGATGGAACCGTCGGAAAGAAGTTTTGTTAATTTGAAGGGGTCTCCCTTGAACATGGTTGGCGTCGCACCGGTCACGTTAACGTTAGATTTTCTAAACGGAAAAGAAACTTTAGTTAAATTATTTGTTATTAAAGAATACGCGTTTTATAACGATATTATACTGGGTCGCGAATTTATTATAGATCAAAAACTTACTTTATGTAGTAAAAAATTAGGTGACAAATGACCTAGAGAGTGATTTTCACGGAAACCATTCTCCAATCTTGCCGCTTTGCATTGAAGAGAATAGGTCAGAATCTCTGGAACAAATATTGCACAGCCATTGTATAGACTTTGAAGTAATTATAAAAAGACGTCTGGTTAAATTAATTCTAGATATAGAAAAGAAGAAAATTGTACCTGTGAATGACGGATATTCGGTTGAAGTCTATCTGAAAGACGAATCAATTTTTGCTTTTGCCCCTCGCCGTTTTGCGCATGTGGAACGGTTACAGTTGAGGGCGATAACAGACGATCTGCTATCTCGCGGAATAATAAAACCGAGTGTTTCGCCATATTGTTCGAAAGTGGTCCCTATACAAAAGAAAAGTGGACAAATAAGGTTGTGCGTCGATCTGAGGCCTCTGAATAGCAGGGTAGTTAAACAAAAATACCCGTTCCCGAATATAGAAGATAATATTTCACGATTGCATAATAAATCAGTTTTTACATTACTCGATTTGAAAGATGGTTTCTACCAAATAAAAGTGAAAGATAATTCGACAAGATATTTTGCGTTTGCAACGCCGGAAGGGCAGTTTGAGTATAATTACTTACCTTTCGGCTACTCGGAGGCCCCAGCAGAATTTCAAAAGAGGATCATACAGATATTAAATCCTCTAATCCGAAAAGAAAAGGTCATCGTATTTATTGACGACGTTTTTATATTCCAACTGAAACAGTGGAAGAAAATTTAAACTTAATTTGTGAGATATTAACCATTTTTAAAAATTATAATTTTGAGGTAAATTATGCAAAATGTCAATTCTTAAAAAAGGAAATTAAGTTTTTGGGATATATAATAACGCAAAATAATATTATGTTAAGTACAAAACATACCGAGGCTATTAATAATTTTAAAAAACCGGAAAACGTACATGATGTACAAAGATTTTTCGGGTTGGCAAGCTATTTCCGGAAATTTATTGCAAATTTTGCTCTGAAAGCCAGACCGTTGTAGGATCTCTTGAAAAAGAATATTAAATTTCAGTTTGATCAAAAATGTAAAGATTTTTTAGAGACGTTAAAAAAAGAACTTATCTCGTCACCTGTTCTGGCAATTTACAACCCAACCGCGGAGACAGAACTTCATACGGATGCCTGTTTCACTGGTTTGGAGGAAGTTCTGTTGCAAAGACAGACAAATGGTCTGTTAGCCGTCGTAGCTTACTTTAGTCAGAGTACCAACAAAGCGGAACAAAGCTATCATAGCTTCTAACTGGAAATGTTGGCCATTGTTCGATCTATAGAGAGATTCCATTTATATTTATTCGGAATTAATTTTACAATAGTTACGGATTGCAACGCGCTGGTCTACGCGGTTACTAAGGCCAATTTAAATCCTCGTATCGCACGCTGGACGTTGACCCTTTAAAATTATTATTTTAAATTAACTCACCGTCCAGACGTGAAGATGAGACACGTAGACGCTTTGAGCCGTAGTGTTGAATACGTCCATGAGTTACCTCTTGAGAGAGAACTAGAATATTGATAGCTTGCTGATCCAAAAAATCGAACAAATTAGCGCCGACCTGGAATATGATGACAGTTATAATGGTAAATTTAAGTTAGTAGATGGGTTAGTTTATAAAAAAAAGATGAAGACCTTAAATTTGTAGTGCCGGATCAAATGATTGCTAGTTTGTTGCGTACACATCACGATAATGTGGCGCACGTCAGTTTTGAGAAAACGTACCAAGGTGTTAAACAAAAATATTGGTTCCCGAAAGTGAGAAAAAAAATAAAAGATTATATAGACAATTGTTTTACTTGCATTATTTCCAACGACGCAGCTAATCGTAGAGAAGGGGAGACTTCCCTTTACCCGTTGGCAAAAGAGCCGATGGGAGTACTCCACGTCGATCATTTTGGTCCCCTACAAGAAACATCAGATAAATATAAACATATTCTTGTAGTCGTTGATGCGTTTACGCGTTATACATGGTTAGCAGCCGTAAAATCAACCTCGTCAAAAGAAACAACTAAACATTTAAAAAATATCTTTTTGTCTTTTAGACCGACTTATCTGGTATTTGATAGAGGCACTGCCTTCTCCTCGAGAGAATTCGCTGATTTCGTTCAGAAATACCAGATCAAACATTGTCTGGTGGCCGTCGCAGCGCCATGGGCCAACGGTATTGTTGAGCGGATGAACAGGTTTTTGAAAAATTTGTTAACCAAATTGTTATCTTCTCCAGAAAAATGGAAAAAAGAACTGAATTATTTACAATATGTTGTCAACAATACGTACCACTCGTCCATAAAAGCGTCTCCGTCGAAAGTTATGTTCGGCTTTGATAGGCGCTGCCACGACGATGCACATTTTGCACTTTTCACAGAAGCACTTACGAACGTTGATACCGATCTCAAGGCACAAAGAAATAAAGCGCGTGATGTAGCACTCACTGCGACAGATACGATAAAAAATTACAACAAACATTATCACGACAATAGGTTACTTAAACCTTCAATTTATAAAGAAGGCGATTATGTTCTTCTAAGAAATACTCGTTTGATATTCGAAGAAAACGCAAAATTGAAACCACACTATAAAAGACCATACATGGTTCAGAAAGTTCTCGGAAACAATCGTTATGTCGTATGCGACATACCAGGTTTCAATATTGCGTCTCGCCCGTTAAATACCGTTTTTTCTTCAGACCGTATGAAGAAATAGATCAAGGATATTCTAACGAATCGTGATACGAGCGGAATTTATTTTGTTTTTTTGTATATATGTTTCCACGCAAAAACCAAAAAAAAACTTTAGTAACGAGGATAGTTGCTATATATAAGAATTATTCACACTTTTATACAGATTAAAATGAACATAACCGAACATGCTTATAGACCCTTACCTGTGATATATCTGCTATGTATTTGCGTAACTCACTGTGATTTAGCACTTCTGTACTTTGTAATACTGTGCGACTCGTATCCGTCTACTCTTAGCGTTGAACAAAAATTTGACCTTCGAAGAGGAAGCAAATGTCAGGACAACCGAGCTGTAAGATGGCAGCCGCGAGAGCGCGCCAGCTACCGAGTATACCGGTTGTGCATGCGCTCTGGCGGAAGCTATTTAAACCAAAATCGGAAGCACGTGAACAACGGTGCTCCAAAAATTGTTCGAGAATGTTCGAACAAGATCGGATATCCGCCTAGATCGAGGCAACCAGACACACTCCTTTGTGAAACCGTACAGAGCAGTCAAACTGTCGCCCGAGAGTCGAGTCGAAAAACAGCGTATAAAGTATTGAATCGTACATTGTAAATCAAGTGTCGTTTATTTTGTATTAATTGTATTCGGTTACAAATATATTTAGTATTCTAATAATACGAAGTGTGTGCAGTTATTCGCAATCTCCTATTAATTACACAGCCACACAAAAAAAAAAAA
>NW_018021391.1:9456-14865 GCF_002006095.1 Pseudomyrmex gracilis | reverse complement strand
GTTAATGGGTCATGGGGTTCAATAGCATGGGTTTTCAATAGCATTGGTTTTTGTGGTTTGAATCAAAAGATTATATATGGGTTTCGAGCTCAGATTATGGTGTTTTTTGAGGTTATGGCGGAACTCCGACCCGATGGGGTTTAATGGACCTCGGATTCGGATTCAGCGACCCCAAAAACATATAATAAACATGGTCTAATCCCCAGGCCAAAGAAATTTTTTTTTTGTGTGGCTGTGTTATCGGAGCATTCGTGTTGTAGTCGGAGTGATTACGCCGGGGCACGTGATCGACATATTCAAATTCAAACTCCGCGTTCGGAGAGTTGTTATGTTTGAATACGGAGTTCGGGCAAAAATTGTATACAAGCCATCCTCTGCATTTAAAGAAAAATAACTAGTATCTGAATTTAATCATTTATTTAAGTCGGACAGAAAATTACTTACCGAACGAAGTCAAAATAAACATAAAAAAAACCTACGTCAAAAATAAAATAAAAATAAAATAAAAATGGCCCAATGATAATTTACGCGACATACACACACAAAATAAATTATACGCACAAACGTAGAAAATAAACAAAACGCATATTATAATACAATTAATGAGAGAGAAGGACCCTACCCCTGGCACCCGCGGTGCGCCAGGATCGCCATCTGCCGCTCCCCGTAACGTCAGCAAATCGCTACCGTGTTGTCTCGGAACGTTCCGCCGGGTAACCGAGCAGCCGACGCGTACTGCCGCACCCCGGAGACGTGCTCTACATAGATATCCCGCGACCAGCGTATGGTATCGGAGACCATGAGACGGCGCATCATCGCTGCGTACGTGTTGGAAACACGCAGCAGCTTCAGCACAGCCTCATTCCTCCGGTCTCATGAGCCGAGGGAGCCGACAACGAAAGGCGTAACAACCACACGGTACCCTTCCCGTGTGAGGGCCTCAGCAAGAGGAGTGTACTTGTTGACTTTTCTCGCACTTGTCTCATCAAACGCCTAACGACGGTTCTCACAGAGCACCGTGACGTCAATGATGATGATTGACCTCGACTGCTCGTGACAAATCACGAAGTCGGGCCAAAGACTCGCAAATTTGTGATCAACCCCCTCGACCCGTTGATTAATTCGGACATCACCTGGCAGACAGGAAGCTCTAGCTAGACGCAGAAACAGGTTATGATGCCTGAGCTGTATCGCATCGAAGTGGACCCCACAATGATTGATCACATGGGGAAAGGTCTCGGCACCCCCTCCGCACCGCCGACAACGCGCATTGCTCTCCTCCTTCCGACGTGCGCAGTTGTGCGGCAAAACGAAGAGTCGGTCTTAGTGCAAGAAACGCCAGTCGGCGAAGCGGGTAATGCTGTCAGTGCGCATGAAGTAATTGCTCACTTCATGACGCATGGCCACTTCGAACACCTTCCCCTGATCCTTTTTTGCGAGCAACGTGCTCGTGGAATACGATGCGACAGCCAGGCGTAACGTGTGTATGACTTGCGCCCGTGCTTCTGGTGGGATTTTTACCAGGTTACCCCCCGCACCCCGACACACCAAAAGAAGCTCTCGGGTCTCTTACGCCTACATCCAGCGAATTTGCAGTCTGGAGGACTGCCGTCTGCGAGCGTTCCGCGCATCGGACCAAAGGGAGCGCTCTCTACCGTCGCGGAATTTCCTCTCGAGCGAGACCAAAAGAAACGAAGCGATGTCCTGTTCCGTTGGTACTGAACCAATTCGCCGCTGAATCACTCCCCTCAACGACGCCCACGCCAGGTCTCTGACTCCAGCGTTGCCAGCCGTGAGAACACGGAAGACGTGCGCTATCGTCAAAACGTCGGCGAGGTCAACAAGCGGAAGCAGGCTACAGCCCTCTTTGTTAGGGGGGAGGTAGACTACCTCCGCGCTGGCGCGCTGAAGGAGGTTGAGCTACGACTTGGCCAGCCTCCTTATCTGCTTGTCCGCGACCTTACCGAGGCTCTTCTCCACTTTGGCACCCCGCAACAAGAACTCGAGACGT
This sequence comes from Pseudomyrmex gracilis, assembly GCF_002006095.1. NCBI lineage: Eukaryota > Metazoa > Arthropoda > Insecta > Hymenoptera > Formicidae > Pseudomyrmex > Pseudomyrmex gracilis. The sequence goes on along the minus strand of NW_018021391.1, from coordinate 12,854 downwards.
GGCAGGATGTAAGTTGCTACCATCTCGACTCGCTGCCACGGGGCTAGCACTGAGCGCTCGACGCGCTGCAAATCCTCCATCATGCCTTGGATCGTAGAATAGGGGATCTGATCAACGGAAAACCCTGTTGGAATGTCGAGGTGCCTATAAGACTCTTAACCTAACCTAACCTCTGCCAGGCAGTGCATCATCTCTTCGTGGATGTCAGAGAGGGTCGGGAGGACGCGATCCACCCTCTCCGCTTGGATGTGCAAGCTCGCACACTTTGCGGGGTTAAATCGCAGACCTATCGATCGCGATTCAGTTTTCACGACGGTAAGAAGTCGTCGCATCCCCTCTGGAGTTTCCGCGATAAATGCGATATCGTCCGCGTACGCTAGTGCGGACCACCGCTGCCCTAAAATGTTATATCCTGTGTTTACTGCAGTGGCCGCGCGCAGCACGGAGTCTATCGAGAAGTCAAACACGATCGGGCTCAATAAGCATCCCTGTTTTACTTCAAAGCGGATGGGGATTGGTGCCATCTACCCATCGGACGTGCGCACACATGTTGTGCATCCTTCGTACATGGACTCCCACAGGTTTGTGAGGAACCCAGGCACGCCGGACCGGGGTAATGCCCCCCGGAACGTCGCGTGCGGGATCGATCCAAACGCGTTGAATAGGTCCAGCTACGCCACGACCAATTCTTTTCGAGGGCGCCTCGCGTCTGTCAGGATTTCCTGCAGGAAGAAGTTGTGTTTGTCGCACCCCTCGTCCCGTAGGAAACTCTACTGAATTGGGCTAAGCTTCTTGTTAAATATCGCCCAGTTCGTCATTCGATCGGCTACAACCGCGGCGAAGAGCTTGGGTGTAATATCACCGATAGCGAGAAAGCGCCAAGTTTCTAAATTGTTCTAATCGCCCTTTTTATACACCATTACGGTGTTGGAGTTCTTCCAGGACGCGGGAACTACCTTTAGGCGCAGACAGATGTTAAAATGCGCCGTGAGAAGGCGTGACCCCGGATCGGCTTCACGGAGGTCCTGTAGGTCAGCCCGTCGGGCTTTGGCGGTGAATTGCTCACGCACCGGATGCGACGTTTGACCTCTCGCTCCGTGAAAAGATCCGTGAGGAACGCCATCTCATCAGCAGTTAGAGGCTGGGCTGGCTCGACGGCGTCGGCGCTATCCAGCGGCAAGCCGCCACGGTAGAGCTCGGTAAAATACTCATGGACCCGATGTTTCTCCACTTTGCAGAATTCAGAAGGCCCATGAAACACTTTCCGAACAGTTTTACGACGTTGCCCCTGTAGAGCGCCTGTATACGCGCCGTTTCGCGCACCCAGTTTGCGCGTCCCTTTCTCGATATCCCCTGGCAAGTGCCCTTTTTATTGGCGCCGTTTTGCTCACCGGGCGCATGTCCTGCTTTTCGACGCGGTTGCTACGACCCCGCACGCACTGGACGATTTGCGGATACGCCACGTTGATGCCCAGCGTCCGTTGCATCCTTCCCGAAGTAATTCGCAATCTGTGTCGCGAAGTCCTCTAGTTCCGCTACCGTGGCGACGCCGCCGCACGTCCAACCAGCGCGTCTTTTTCGGCTAGCCGCGCGCGCTTGTCCCGCCTTTCAGCGGAAACAGGACGCGGCGCGGTTCGCTACGGAAACGGCTGGAGGGGCGTATTGTTGACGGGACGCCGCGGGCTCTGCGCATCGGCGGACGCACCACTACGAGGCAATCTCGTTAATTTCCGCTTGACACGCTCGTGTGTCGTGGGATTTGTTTTTACGAGAGAACGCCCCCGGCGGCTGGCACGCTGACAATGTTCAGCGTTCCGACGTTCGGGGCTCCCAACTGGCTTGCTCCGAGCCTACTCTACTATGGAGTAATTAATCCGGTCCCCCCCGGGCATCGGAAAGAGAGGTAGTTCGCCGACGTTACGGGTGGCGGGGTACGCGTCGCTCGCGATTCAGACTCCGCCGGCACAATTATAGGGAATGTTTCCGCGGGAGGTGTGGCGGAGTTTCTTTTCTCCGCTCTTTTTCCACGTCTAACGGTCCGTTCACCACCGCATTCGACCTCTGTTTCCCCGTTGTCTCTCGCTAGTGGCGTCGACTTCCCCTGTTGTTGCTGCTGCTCCACTCCGGGATGTTCATGGGGCGGAATTTTCTTCCTCCTCTTCGGGCCCCACGCACCCTTTCCCATTACTAAGGAAAATCCCTTGTTGCAGGGTGCAGTGTACTAGACAGTACGTTGCACCACCGGCGGTGACTGACGTTGTAACGGATCCGCTGTGTTATACGCAACCTTCCGCCTGCCGGTCAGCTTGGTCAGACCAGGATTCGAGTGAGGGGAAGGAAGAGATTGCGACACGTTCGGTATCTGCTGTGAAACAATGATTCTATATTCTGAAAAACTAAACTATATACAATGTCGTAACGACGCGGGCTCGAAGTCCTTACGGACCGACGGTTCGCGGCCTGTGATTGGCGCGCGCGTACTATCGCGGGTCGGTCTCTGCCGACGCGAAAACGGAACGGAAACTTACTCACTAAGAAGGCATATACAAAGCCGCTGTAACGCGGAGCCCGAGGCCCTTACAGACTAATGGTTTGCGGCCTGCGATTGGCGCGCGCGTACTATCGCGGATCGGTCTTTGCCGGCGCGGTTACGAAACGGAATTTCACCTACTAAGAAGGAGGGCAGCGAATATTTACAACGAGGGGATATCCAGCTACGAAAACGCGGTTACGCGAGTCGGCGTCGGTGATGCGGTGCGCGGGCGCGTAAGGTCGCAGCACGACGTGGTGCACGCGGTCGGCGGGTCAGGGCGGCTACTAAGTAGCGAGAGATGTTCGGGCACGCCGTGAAAACGGCGGTTTCGGCAAGCCGTGAAAACGGCTTTTGGCGAGCCGTAAAAACGGCTTTCTTTGGGCCGTGAGAACGTCCGAGGGGACGGTCGGTACGGAAACCTTCCGAGTCAACACCTCGGAGAGGCCGCATGGGCTACCCGAGTTAACACCTCAGGGGGTTAACGGTCAGGATTCCTCCCGAGTCAACACCTCGGGAAGGAAGGTTTGGGTTTCCGGAGTCAACACCTCGGGGGAGACGTCAATGGCTTGAGTCAGCTCCTCGAGCAAGTAATGTCGGGGCACGGGTGTTTTCCAGAGTCAACACTTCGGGAAGAAGGAGTTGTGATTCCAAGTCAGCACCTCAGAGATCGGAGTCGGTATACTTCGAGTCAACGCTTCGAAGGTGGGTTGTCTGTTCCGAGTCAGCACCTCGGAGACCTGGGAATGCTTCCGAGTCAACACCTCGGAGAGCGGGATGGGAAAAGAATGGTGCTCAGAGCCGGTTTTGCTCGCCTTATGTACGCGGCGGCGGCCCAAGCTCGGTCCGGGGCGCGGCGTGCGGTGCG
>NW_018021391.1:0-5001 GCF_002006095.1 Pseudomyrmex gracilis | reverse complement strand
TACGCGGGTCGGCATCGGTGACGCGGTGCGCGGGCGCGTAGCGTCGCAGCACGACGTGGTGCACGCGGTCGGCGGGTCAGGGCGGCTACTAAGTAGCGAGAGATGTCCGGGCACGCCGTGAAAACGGCGGTTTCGTCAAACTGTAAAAACGGCTGTTTCGAGGAGCCGTGAAAACGGTTATCGCTGGGCCGTAAGAGCGGCCGAGGGGACGGTCGGTGTACTTAGGCCAATGCCCCGGGTACGGTCGATACGGGAACCTTCCGAGTCAACACCTTGGAGAGGCCAAATGGGCTACCCGAGTCAGCACCTCGGGAGGTTATCGGTCAGGATTCCTCCCGAGTCAACACCTCGGGAAGTAAGGATCGGGTTTCCCGAGTCAACACCTCGGAGGAGACGTCGATAGCTCGAGTCAGCTCCTCGAGCAGGTAATTTCGGGGCACGGGTGTCTGCCCGAGTCAACACGTCGGGAAAGAGTTGTGATTCCGAGTCAGCACTTCGGAGATCGGAGTCGGTATACTTCGAGTCAACGCCTCGAAGGTGGGTTGGCGGTTCTGAGTCAGCACCTCGGAGAGCTGGGAATGCTTCCGAGTCAGCACCTCGGAGAGCGGGATGGGAAAGGAATGGTGCTCGGAGCCGGTTTCGCTCGCCTTATATTCGCGGCGGCGGCCCAAGCTCGGTCCGGGGCGCGGCGTGCGGTGCGCGCAGGCCTGCGAGTGGGGTTCTGCGCCGGCGCGGTATGGTTTGCGGTCGCGGCGTTTGCTGTCCCTAGGCGTAGGGCGCGTTTACAAGATTCGGCGCGAGTGCACAAGGTGCAGCACTTTCGGCGTTTATGGTGCCGATTAATAGCTAGTTGTGGACGCGTAATGACACTACGCTATAGATACCTATATATATATATATTATATATAAAAATATATTACATTTTTAACGTGACGGGGTGCCTCGTCACAACATCTCGCTGGAACAGGGGGGCTTGGTGTTCTGCGCCCCCCTAGTGGGAGTCCCGTTGCCATAATGGGGTTTCCACACGTCGTTGTTGTCACTATAGTGGTGGTAACGTTTGCGGGCAGCGATGTCGTTTGCTCGTACTGCTGCAATAATGCAGGAGGCACCGCCACTCTGATATCCGATATAATCCTTGGTGCCCCCGCTGCTGATACTGGGGGAGGTGCTGGAATGCTGAGGGGGGGTGTGACTATCACTCCCTTGCTGCTGCTTGTCTCCCCCGTACGTGGCGACGCCGCTGCTGCCGGCCTTGTCGCCACGTGACTGGCGGACAAAGTACTGGCCGACATAGTTGCAGAGCTCTTCTCGGGTGAAACCTTGGCGCTCTGCAACCCGCGTGACAACCCCCTGTCTCTGTCTCCCGGCTTCACTTGCCTTAGAGACAGGGAAAACTTCCTCCTCGTCGCCTCGGAGCTCTTCTCAACCGGGGCGTTTTGGACCGTCCGCTTCTCTATTGCTGTCCTTACATCACCGCTGGTGGTCTGCGGGGGTGATTTTGTTGCGAACGGCCTTCTTCTCGCGACACCCCCTGCTGATGGACGTGATGTAGTTCCTTCCTTCGGGGAACAGGGGTGCGCCGGTCTGGCTGCTCCGGAAGTCCTGCTGGGCGCGCCGTGCGTCCGCCGCATTCCTACAGATTTTTGAGATGGCGATGTGGCGGCGGGCGATCTCGAAAATTTTGACATTCCTCTCCCCCTTGCTGTATAACTATTTGCTGACGACGGCAATGGGGTGGGAGGGCGGCGCGCGAGCGAAGAAGTGCCGGCTCTCTTGATGTAGCTACTACCCCCACTGGAGGGGGTAGACAAATCCGCGACCGTTTCTATCCTATTGGCGGCAGCTGTTTTCCTTGTCGACGCCTTCTTTGGGACGGCTCCCCTCGACGGTCCCGGGTAAAACACCGTCCCCGCAGCCGTCGCTTTTGGCGGTTTTATGGTCATGGCGGCCGCCTGTCCTGCTGTGACGGCTGTGTAAGTGGGGAATGGACTCGTTGTCGCCCTGGTCGCTGATGGTGGTGTTGTCGCTGGAGAGGGCTCGCCGGGTAAAATCCGTAAAGTTGGGCGGACCCTCTTGGTGGCGGTGGCGGTGGCGGTGGAGCGTGCGCCGGGTTGCCGCTGGTTGGTGGTGGAAGTTTTTGCGAAGGGGTTCTTTATAGTGCTCGGGGCCGCGGACGTCGCGGAAGATGGCGCAGCTCCAGGATCGCCTTCTATTCTACTCGGATCCGTCTCCGCTGCAGTCGGGGGTGGGGGGTGAAATTTCTCTATGTGTAACTTTACATTGTTTTGCAGGTATCTAGTTTTCCCTCTGTACTCGCAGATTCCACATTTGTAGCTGATAGTATCGCCCGGATGGTCTTTTTTCAGATGTTTTGATAGGTGAGGCGGGTCCGCGAATGTTCTCGCGCGTACAGACGGGCGCAACACGTCGCTGCCGTGGCAGCGCGGACAGATAACACGCGCGGGAAACGGAATTTCTATAACGATTTTCCTAGGCTCGGCCTTTAAAGACATTTTGGAACGCTCGTTATGCAGTGCCTGTGCGGATTCGCTTTAATGAAACTTCGAAATTTTCTCGCTCGACGTCGCCTCGGTAGGCGACAACGCATTTGTTACGCAAACTTTTCGGACAAGAATACCAAAAAGTATTAGCTAAAAATAAATAGTTAGTAATCAAAGTTAGTTATCAAATTAAATAGTTAGTAATATATATTTTCACGTTTTAGACAGCGCGCCGGGCAAAATGGGTGACGCACGGATATCTCTCAAGCAGCAGGGAAATGTGTGACTGCTCAGTGATGGTAACAACAATAAAAAAAAAATAAATAAAATAAAATAAATAGCAAAACAATAACACTAAATATTATTTGACAGGTGCAGACAAACAGAACGCGGAGACGCGGGTGGAGTGGACGCACTATAACCCCGAGGTTCCTGCCTGATATGCCTCTGCACACGGATGCCACCAGCCGCAATCTTTTTACAAAATTAAAAGGTAAGTTTTTATAAAATTATATTACTTTATATGTCATTTAGGTCAAAGGGAACGCGCAATCCCAATTTACCTTCTAATAAACCTCTATAAATATATTAACGCAATAAAAATGACAATAATGTTTCCCCTGTGTTTTATAGGTTATGCGCTGGTAACAGGCAGAAGCGTGTGGATAGAAAAATAAGTATAAATTTGTAACGGTCCTGTTTTTTCTGTTGCTAGGCTTACTCCGTTTTGTTTTACGTTACTATAAGATTAAATGCGGAATAGCTCGTCGGGATCAGGCTGAGGTAAAATAGAGTGCACTTGGTTAGTTTCAGAACAAAAAAAGAATAGGATTTATTCATAAACAAAACAAGAAAGAATATGTACAAAAGCTAAGAAAGAAAAAAAAAATAGATGTTCGAAAAATAAGTTTTGGTAACAACTGATTATATCAAGCCGCAAGATATCCGCACAGATTTGGAAAGTATGTACACGCGGAAGGTCGCTTATTTCCAAACCGGTGATTTAACTGGCGGTGCTCGAAAAACGAGTTTTAGAGACTAAGAAAAATTTTTAGACGGTGAGAAAGTCTCTTTCTTACGACAAACGTAACTGTCACAGCGCTGTCTCTAAAAGTAAGGTTTATAACGTGCGCCGGATACCGAGAGAAGTATTAACATCGCATAAACGTCGCTTTTCTTACGGAAACGTGATCTTTGATGATTGGACGGTTCTCTTCGCTAGACTTAAAGCGGCGCTGGTATTCGCTCGTTCCCCTGGAACGGATCTAACCGGAATTAGCCGGTTTGCCCGGCGGAGAATACGAGATTTTCTTGGAGCGGATCTGGCGGAAAGAGCCAGTTTCCTCGGCGGAGAATCAGAGATTCCCCGAAGCGGAGCGAAAGTGGATGCCGGTTTACTTGGCAGAGAATCAAAGATTCCCCGGAGTGGAGCAAAGCGAAAGCCGGGTTACCCGGCGGAGAATCAAAGATTCCCCGGAGCGCAGCGGAGCGGATGCCAGTTTACTCGGCAGAGAATCGCGAAATTCTCCGGAGCGGAGCGGAACGGATGCCGGTTTATTCGGCAGAGAATCAAAACATTCCCCGGAGTGGAGCGGAGCAAATGCCGGTTTACCCGGCGGATAACCAAAAGATTCCACGGAGCGGAGCGGAGCGGAAGCCGGTTTACCCGGCAAAGTATCGAAAGATTTCCCGGTGAGGATCGGATCGTTGAGTCGCTGTCGGTTTGCCCGACCGAGAAGGAGCTTCCCTGTGTGCTACTCGTCAGATCCGGAGATTGGAGCAGATCTGATTTTCTCGGTTTTTGGCCCGACTTTTATACCCGCAGTTTTCCGCGGGCAAAGTTGACAAGATGCACGGAAAAACACTTGTGTGTTTGTCTCGCTGTTTCGTTTTTAGGCGCAGTGCGGGCGCGGTAACAGCTGGCCGTTGTAAGCGCGTGGAAACGCGCGGTGCGGGCGGCGCGCAGGCCGCTGGTTAATGCGGGGAAACGCGCAGTGCGGGTGGCGCGTAGGCCGGCAGCATGTATTTCATACATGCTGCAATGTATTAAATTTATTTTGGCGCAAACCGCCGGTTTTGAGCCGGGACGGATGGTCGGTCCCGGGCGTAACGATCTACATCTTTACAAATTAAATTTTTGTTACACGTGGCAGGCACCAATAACAAGAACTGTGTGAGTGTATTTTTGGATGAGGCAGTATACAAGAAGACGGCGAGATTACGACGACAGTGGTGGCAGCGTGGATATGATGGGCGTGTATTTAAAAAGATCTTTCTAGAATGAAAAGAGACTTTTATTTACACTATGTAACGGAGATTGCTTTTGGTTTTTATAAGAAGGGGCCCTGAAAAGGGCCGTTTGGTGTCGGCCCTGGAAAGAGACTTTTTCTCAAGTCTTTTCTTTCAAGAAGATTCGGGGCCTGGTTTTGGTTAGCCGCCAGTCGGTGCCCTGGAACCGCTGAGGTGATATCGACGAAGATCCGCTGTCGATTGTCTG
>NW_018021390.1:45357-51317 GCF_002006095.1 Pseudomyrmex gracilis | reverse complement strand
GGGGCAGATTGACAAATCTGCATGATTGTACTTAATATTAAAATACTCTTTTGTGTAAAGATATATAAGAATAATATTCGGTTTTTCTTAAAGCTAAAAGATGTGACTATTACATTATGTACTCAATATTAAATAATATTGCGTACATTTTTTTTTTTTTTACAATCTATTTTGCATGTTACTTTGTGCCCCGGTCTCCCCTACGCTAAAATTAGTGGCCGTGAAAGTTATAAAAAAAATACAATAAGATATGAGATAGCCGCTTCTCTTTATTTTAAATCACATCAGTATAACATGTTAAATTGAGAGTAACCAGGTTTTTTTACTAACAGTCAAATTACTAGCCAGTTCTTTGCGATAGATTTGGATTTTTATCTAAAAGTTTCTGCAGATCTTTATCTGGAAACGTTTTTTTCAAACCTGAGTGTACGACTTTTAATTCAAAATTGCCACGTTCAAATTTGCAAAATCACTTTTCGCATATTTAGATAAAAGGTGCAGACTCACGATAAGTTTGTTTTATAAGTTGGTAAGCTTCATAGTCTAATTTGTTTTGATCAAAAAAGAAAAGAAATAGGTGTCGAAATGTCGGATATCACGATCCATGGTTTTCACGCGTAATACCAAACTTTGTAACCAATGATTATGTTTAGGTGACTAATTCCGCAACTGTGAAATCGCAGAACTACTACAGCTGTGACATAGAACAGATAATGAATATAAATCGTGTACTAATTTAAATCAAGAACGCCATTTAAGTGTCAAACGGTAAAATTAATTGCAACTCTTAAAAGTGTCTCATAACGCTACACAGGACGAATTTTTTACAACTATTATACTGAACAAATTATAATATTTACATAAGTTTTGGTGTTACAAATGCAACTATGTGACATGCATTTGAACTCGCTAGTAGAGAGCATCTAAGAAAGTTTGTTAACTTCTCACATCGTATCACATCACACACTTAATAATCGATGTCTTTCGTATTATTATTCTGTTCTGTTGTCCTATCGCAGTCTTGTCGTTTTTCTTACAACTGAATGTCTTGTTGATAACTTTCAAGTGATCATGAAGTATATAGTCTTTGCTTTTTCTTGATTTTTCCGATTTTTGTATTCCGATATAATCAATTCTTATTTATTGTTCGAAACGATCTAACGTCAGGTTGAATCTTTGCGGGTTAAAAGTAATATAAAATACTATTGGCTTAGTATAAGGTATTTTACAATTATAAAAACGTTTTATGCACTTGTAATAAAAGAAACCATTTACCGTTAAGGTTTTTCAATTTTGTTCTAATTTGTGCTTCAGATAAAGTTGCATTAAAATTATTACATGTAAGGGAGCTGTGTTTAGCACGCACGTAAATAATGACGAGCGGCACACAGAATGTAAGAAAAATAGAAATTCGAGAAGCATATTGTATTAACAAAAAAAAAAAACAAAACAAAAAAACTGTACGTTGCGAAGTCTTCGAAGTCAGCAATGTATTGGTCACAACTCGTTGCTATTCATGTCTTACTTGTTGGAGATATTCACGATGTACCCATATAGCATTGTTAGTAGCACAAACGTTTCTGCAACAGGTTTTCCGAAACTTAGCAACGTTTCGTTAAAAGTCTCTAAAATGCCGTAGTCAGGATTCTTAGTGTATAATACATTGAATATAATACATAATCTTATAGATGTATAAAATACGTATTATACATTGGCAGTTTTTGACATGTAAAAATTGGCGACACATATACAAATATTTTGTAAATTACAATTTTTATTTTGAAACTTTTATACAATTCGTTAGGTTTTGATTGTAAATTAATATAAACTAATTTTTAATAGTAAAAAAAGTTAGTTATAAAATAGTTACTACTGGAAGAAGAGAAAAATGTAAAGCAAAAAACAATGAGCAAGAAATAATGAAGAAACAAGCACATTGATGACCATTTCAAAACGTTTCATGTCAATGGTTCAAGATCAATCGATTTTTTTAGCGAAAAAGTTGTATAGTACTATGCATATACCACCATTTTTATGCAATTTTGTTAATCGATTATATAAGGTTTTCACAAATATATCACATAAATATATCACCTTAGGTATTTTATATATTAAATGTGACAGTAGTTAAGGCTTAACTGAACAGTGTTGCAGGATGTTGTGCAGGAAAAATAATGTTTCAAAAACAAATTGGTCCCAAACGTTTCGACTATATTTTTAGCCTTCATCAGTGGGAACTACATATGAAAAACATAGAATAGTTTAGCGAACATGTTTTAAAAATTGTATGATATTGATACAATTGTATAAATACCTCGAAGTTACAAAAATTCACATCATATGGTACAAAGAAAGAATATAACAGTCAAATTGTAAAAACAGTAATAGATGTTGTCAAGTTCAAAGTGTTGTCAAGACTGTGACCGTAATAAAGTCAATCGCGATAACAGTAATAGTATAAGGCTTATATGCAAATAAGCTATTGGAGGTTATGCCTTTTAATTAACCGACATACTCAGGTAGATATCTCAACTATCTATCACAAAACCCTGTTTGCCATAAAGTTGGCACTATTTATACATTAGTTGATAGGGCAGTCTTGTTATCTAATCCTTTATTCCACCAAAAGAATCTTGTCTTCGTTATACAAACCCTCATTAACAATAATTATCCTATCGATTTCATCTTCAAAACCATAAACCATAGAATCAAAACCTTGATTTCCTCCAAACTCAACATACAAGACAATACTACNCATAATGACAACACCGAAACTCCTAAAAGATATTTTTTACTACCATTTACACAAACAGCAACGAATTCTAATTTAAATCTATCAAAATTTAAAGATAAAAAATATATCCTCTCATATAGAAACTTAAACCAACTCACAAAATTCATTAAAACTCACAAGGANCCAATGACTGTCTTACAACATAAAAATGTAGTATATAATATTCCTTGCGGCTCATGTGATGCTAAATACATCGGGCAAACGAAAAGACAACTTAACACACGCATTAAAGAACATAAACATAAAGTAAATACTCTTGACCGAAATTCAGTTCTTGNGGATCATGTTGTTCAAACGGGACACCAATTCAATTGGAATGATACCAGCATTTTAGACAATGAACCTAATTATAATAAAAGATTAACAGCTGAAATGTTACAAATAAAATTAAGCAGTCATAGTTTGAACAAAATGACTGATACCGAACTATTAGACGANTCATATTTGCCGCTCTTAAACAAAATTAAAAGGCATAACCTCCAATAGCTTATTTGCATATAAGCCTTATACTATTACTGTTATCGCGATTGACTTTATTACGGTCACAGTCTTGACAACACTTTGAACTTGACAACATCTATTACTGGTTTTACCAATTTGACTGTTATATTCTTTCTTTGTACCATATGATGTGAATTTTTGTAANTTCGAGGTATTTATACAATTGTATCAATATCATACAAATTTTTAAAACATGTTCGCTAAACTATTCTATGTTTTTCATATGTAGTTCCCACTGATGAAGGCTAAAAATATAGTCGAAACGTTTGGGACCAATTTGTTTTTGAAACATTATTTTTCCTGCACAACATCCTGCAACACTGTTCAGTTAAGCCTTAACTACTGTCACNTTTAATTATTCTACGCTGAACTTGAGGCAACCCTCGACACCTACTATTTTATATATTGTTTTGAAGATGTGTGAAATCGGTGTAGTTTATTTATTATCATTCAACTTTTTTATAAGCTTTGCTTGTACGTTTGCTACAATGGTTTATTTTAGTATATTACTTTACATAACATTACATGATATACAATATTATAGAATATGTTACAAGTGGCATTGTATACATATATAGGTATATATATATATAGGTACTTCAAAAATGTAATAAGACAATAAGTATACATGTATGTTTTCGAATAATCGGAAATCTTTATGCAAATTAAGCAAAAATTATATAGAAAGTAAATACAATATATAGACAATATGCAATATTACTTGTATATATAAAATATAAAACTGTTTTGTGTAAAACATGTAATAACATCACAGTATTACATTATTTCTATATTTTTTATTACTTATGAGAAAATATTGAACACGTATATAATACGTTGAATATTTTCTATGTATAATCTTTAAGAATTTAATACACTTAAATGTATTCAATTATACAAATATAAATATTTATATGTATGAATATTTATATATTTTGTATATTTATGTATATACAATGTATATATATTTATATATTGATATATTTTTATAAATAAATACATTTAACACATAAATTATATTACAATATAAAACTAATAGTATATACTACATATAAAAGTAATATTACATATTGTCTATACATTCTATTTACTTTCAGCATATTGTCAAACAATTTATTTCACGCAATAAGAGAATTTATAAACTTTTTTAAACCATATTAATTGTAGTTTGTACTTACAATCTGAATAATTTTTACATATAAGCATGCATGTGCTATTCTATATGATTAACACGTTGAATGCCGCGGGGATCACCGGTGACCACCGTGACGATGAACGTGTTAAACATGATTACACATCGTAATTTATTTGTTGTAGGTAATATTTCAAGATTATATGTATCGTATAATAGAAAATTCATCGTGGCACATACAAACCCTGTAAAACTAGCGTGGCATTCAACGTGTTAATATATACTTCTATGAACAATTGTCACGTTTATATTTATATTCCTGTACATATTGCTGTCCATAGTTATCGTCAGCTTCACCGATGAAATATCCAGGAGAGCGACTTTCCACGGCAACGACATAGTACACAATAGGGCGAAGCAGAGCTCTCGCCGACGTTCCGCCGCAACTTCTTCAGTAATATATTCTTTTGCGGAAGTTTTATAATCTTTTATGTATAGAGAAAATATGTTTCTTAGCGGAGATCAATTAAAAGCTTTAATTGCTTGAAGTTAGCTTCTTGTCATCTGTCAAAGTTCGACAGATCGAGCTGTCAAGTGTGTCGTGGCGTGCAGACAATGACGTAAATACAATATTAAGTGTATGAAATGTAATCACATGTGTTTGTTCCAAAAAGACAAAGATGTTTTTGAGAATAAATGTTTTTGTAAGACGATTAAGTAAGAATAAAAATTCGAAATTAGCGATTTTGTTGGGCTGGTGGAACCTTGAACGAGATGTTTTGCTCTATAAAAAAAATCACTTAAAGTTGATTACTCCAAATGTTTCAGGTTTTACTTTTGACCCATTTTTAATGAACCTATTGTTCAAACATTCATGCACGAGTAACGTACAGTTGAATTGTATATTGCTGCATTGCTGCAAAGGTTTATTTGAAAAAACACAGTAAATTTAAATTCTTAAAGTAGCAGCATTATTGTATTTTTCGGTACAAGTTAGGCTTTGCGTACAATAGATAAAATATTAAAAATAGGAATAAATATTAAAAAGTAGAAATAAGAAATTTTTACTTTACATGACAAGAAAATAGAATAATTAAATTAATACATCATAAATTAAAAAATAAGAATTTAGAATACTTAATCTATCGTTATCGCTAATTTCTCGCACTGTGCAAGAGCTTGACAATGTGTCTGTTTCTTTTTGCTAGAAAGCAACTGAAAGGATAAGACCGATTTCGATTGTCGACAACGACTTGGTGAACTTCTTTTTTTTTTCGAAACGGCAGTTTGTCGACTCGACAAGTTTCACCGATTTATTCTGAAAATGTATATAACAGGCAAGATAAATATAGTTCGCAAGATCAAGAAGCACGGTAGTGTTTCGCGCCAAGTTCACACGCAACGAAGTGGCGCTTGAACTGCGCGAGCACACTGTGCCTCTTATACACAGTTTGTCCGGAAAGTTCCCGGACTGATTTTTTCTAGCGCGGGTAAGCGGCGCTATCGAGCGGTCAACGCTGGAACTACTTAGTA
>NW_018021390.1:30206-44687 GCF_002006095.1 Pseudomyrmex gracilis | reverse complement strand
CTTGAAGTGTAAACTTGTTTAATAAACCATATCTTTCATTTTCGATTTTTAATTCACGTAGTCCGGGAACTTTCCGGACAAACTGTGTAAATACTTAAATAATAAATTAAAACTTGATTTAATGCTACCAAAAATTATTTTTCTCTGTATTGTAAACTACAAACAATTAGTTCTTTAAAAAATCTGTTTTACAAAAGAAGTGATATCAAAAAGTAACATTAAGTAAACTTTTGTTTGTTTTATAATTATATTATACTACAAAAAATATCTAGAAAATCTCTTCTATAAAAGAAGTGATATATAACTACTACAAATTTATCTACACAAAATCTATTCTACAAAAGACGTAATATATATTATAATAATAATAAAGTTGTTTTGCATTAAATATGTTTTATTAAAAAACCTTTTTTTTTTGGTACACTTGTGTGTTCTAGTAAATGGTTTTGTAAATATTTACGAAAAATACCGTTTTGATAGGTTACTTGTTAGTTTCACCAACAAATCGATGTTATAGATAACGTTTTGTTATCTATAACATCGAGTACTTCGGATATACGTAGATTGTCTGAACAGTTTTGAGCCTAACATAAAAACAAGTATTTTTTCGGTCAAATTCAATTTGATCTTTAACGATCCTCGTAAAACGTGATCTATAAAGTCTACATAAATTTTTGAGTTTTTACACAAATATCTTAAAATTATATTTGGGAGATATACGGGGTCTTTCATACATGAGATGCAAGTATAGCATCCTGTATGATTTTAAGAATTGAAAATTTCAATTCAAAAATTCACGGGTAAAAATTTACATGTGAACATATATATAAATACATTTGCACATATATAAATATGTACGCATGTATATATAAAAATATACATATGTATGTATATATGCATGTATGCATGTATGCATATATATAAAAGTATAATTTGGCATAACATTCTTCAAAAACAGCTCTTATGATCTTATTCATATTTTCTTAGTTCAAAATTATATATATAAAGTTTTTTTAATTGGCGTTACTACTGTGTTATTATTATAATATATATTATGTCTTTTGTAGAATACATATAAATGTTGTAGATAAATTTGTAGTAGTTAGGGGAAAAATGGCATGAAAGAGCCAGGTTTTGAAAGAGCCATTTTCAATTATTCGGCAGTTTCTGAACAAATCTCACAGAAGTTTTATATAGCATCAATAGACGTGTGTCATCCACAAACATTTGACAGATTATTGAAAATAAATAGCGCCGGTGCATTGTATTAAAGATTTTGTCATTGAAAAGTAAATTTTTAGGTTTTATTTCTTCGTTTTTTAACATTTTTGTGTAAAGAAATAATATAAAAATTATTATATCACAATTTTATATATGTATTTATAAAGTCTCCTAAATATGTAAATATTTCTCATTCATAGCGTTAATTTGATAGTGTATTTTGAGATTATAATTTTTAAGAGGAAAAGTTTTGAAAAAGCCGGCTACCAAACAATCAAAAAATCATCTTAATAAAGCATCTAGCTCTGACAGTGAATGTAACGATAATTTGTCTTCAGATTCTGATAAAATATTATCAAAAATAAAAAAAAAAGAAACTAGAAAAAGAAAATAATAATAATAATTGTATAGTGCGCACTAAACGTTATAAAAAGAGTAAGCAAATATGGTTTCAGTGTAAACTTTATTCTGATTGGACATATAAAAAATGTGGGATAAAAAAGATACTAAATTATTTTTGTCAAACTTTCTACTAAAGATACCTAAGAAATTAAGTTTTTTTTTTCAATTCTAAGTTTAAAAGTTGTTTTAAAAGTTTGAGTAAAATAGTAAACGTTACTTAGAGTTAAGTAAAAACTATATAAATTTACGTTGATGGTTTTGTTAATTTTGGAGAGATTGTTATGAAACTAGTTTTAGCATTTTGGTTAAATATTGTTTGTTAGTAATTATATTACTGTTTTGTTAACAATTGTATTAATGTCTATTAAGAATTTGTTTATTATTTTGTTTATAAACAGTTAAAGATTCTTGTTATAAGAAGTCGGCTCTTTTATAACATTCGATGAATTTTACTTTTCTTTTAAGTGAAAATATGTTTATTAAGCTTGTTAGATTTTGTCTTTTTGTTTATTAACTACCACAAACAAATAAGTAACCTACAAATTGAAACAACAAACGTTATGTTTGATTGCTTTTTAAATAGTTTTTTTGGCTCCATACTAAAACTGGCTTTTTCATGCCACTCTTCCCGTATATATTACTTCTTTTGTAAAAGAAACTTTGTGGATGTTTTGTAGTTTATTATAATGTAATATATTATAATTATAAAACAAACAAAAGTTAACTTGGTGTTACTTTTTGATATCACTTCTTCTGTAAACCAGATTTGTGTAAAGAAATAATTGTTTGTAGTTTACAATACAGAGAAAAATAATTTTTTGTAGCATTACATCAAGTTGTAATTTTATTATTTGAATACAATACGTGTAGTGCGTATACTTGGCGCCAGTTTTTTTTTTTTTTTAAAGTTTTTGAGATATTACACATTTTGTATTTTGCAATATTATCGGAACATTTTTTCTCGCCGGCATTCATTATATACCACTGGAGCGATAAAACAATACAAGTTTTTGACACAGTTGTTATTTGGCTGGGAACCGAAAATTATTATATAAATGACTCATGTTTCGAAGTTCAAATAATTTGCGTTCATTATTTATACGACTTCAAAGTGTAACGAAACTCGCGGCAGTACGGGTCCGTCTTTCAATTCGTAAATACCTACTTCCTTTCACCTGAAGATAGATACTTAGAAAATTATTTGTATATCGTGAACAGAAAATCACATAATGAGTGTTAGCAGTGTTTATGATTATCTTATGATTGACTTAGCAGGTAAATATTTCTCATTAATTGGGTCAATTTGATTTTTTATATACATAGTGCTCTGAAAATTTTTAATGTGCATATAAATGCTGATGCGTTTACTTTTGACACGTACTATGTAAAAAATTTTTCTAAGTTATATATTCTCAGAAGGTTGTAGTTATTGCTTGTTGTGTATTAAAAAAAATTATTAAAAATAGTCAGTGCTCGGTGTCTTGATAAAAAATAATGTATGTAATTGTGCGTACATAATTTTTTAGTCGCTCAAATCAATCAGTGTAAAGTAACTATTCGCTACTAAAACGATGAACACTCAATTTGAAATAATTTTTGACGGTATTTAATTATTGTTGTTGTTATAATACTTGCGTCTTGACACAATACTTTTCTTACAAAACTTTTTGTGCTACACATTTTTATTAAAAAAGAATCGTGTTTGTATATTACCACAAAATGTGTAATATCTTAAAAAATTTATCTTTTTAAAAAAAGATACGAACAGGCGCCAAGTACACACACAACACGCATTGTATTTAAATTAAAATCTTAATTCAAACTGTTTTTTATTTATACAATTGAGATTAAAATAAAAGTGACTAGTTTTTGACGGTTTTGAAATATTGCTCAGTGAAAATCTTTCCTCTTCTCAAATATCTGAAATTCGCGTATTTAGAGACACAGTGTGCTCACATATTTGAGCGCGATTTCGTTGCGCGTGAACTTGGCGCGAGGCATTGCCGTCTTCTGATATTTATTAATTTATAACTTGTTCATTATACAATTTAATGTATATATGTATGTATATCGAAATGTTTAATATTTACGAGTTAAATGCTCATTGAAACATTCGTACTACAATTTACGGTTTATACGAGCCTACCTGCTCGGTGTTCGTGTAATTATAAATATAGTTTAAAAAGATCTACTGGCCGAGATGTCTTTTTCGGAATGAAGATTTTATTTTCCCCAAAAGAGGATAAAATGAATATTTCACATATTTGTGATGCAAATATTATTTAAATTTTCGAATAAAATACTTTACTTGTATTGTTGATATGTATTAAAGTATACGACTTTGAAAACTTTTACAACATATTTATAATCGCACAAACACCCAATATGTAAATAAAAAGCCTAATTTTTAGTGTGTTTAATGAGTGTTGCATAGAAAAATTTATTTTAAATATTGTACTGCATTTTTATTTGTAGATCCGGTCACGCGTAATTGGGCGTTAGTAGAAACGCCATTCCCAATAATAATTATAACCTTTGCTTACTTGTATTTTGTACTTTACGCCGGACCAAGTTACATGAAGAATCGACAATCGTTTAATTTGAGGATTTTTATATTATTTTATAACGTATTTCAAATTCTTGCTAATGCGTGGCTGGTGCACAGTTACGTATCTGCCGGATGGTTTACTAAATATAGCATAAAATGTAGTAATAATAATGATCTGACGAGTACAAATGGTTCAAAGGTATGTTTTTATGTTAACTATTTGTCACATATTTGTCTGCAAAAACAATGTAATTACTACATTTTCTTTTCTCACTTTAAACATGTAATAATTAATATTTATCAAATTTGTACATTTCAGCTAATAATTATTTCATGGTGCGTTTTAGTATTGAAACTAATTGATTATATCGAAACCTGTGTATTTGTTTTACGAAAAAAACAAAATCAAATTACTACGTTGCATTTATATCATCATATGTCTACTGTCTTTACTGGATGGTATTTCCTCAAATATATAGTGGAACCCAGACTAACATTTGTGTGTTTAATTAATTGCTTTATACATGTTATCATGTATATATATTACTTTATTGCAGCATACAGCACAACCATGCAACAAAAAGTATCTGGTTTTAAACCTTATGTTACGAAATTACAAATGGTAAGTTCTACAGTATATATATAAGTTTGTAAAGAAGGCATATATTACGCATGTATCATATAAAACAAAGTTTTCACATTATATTTTACAATTGAACTTCATACATCATAATATTGTTACTACCTGTTCACTTAATTAGACGAATTTGTACTTTAATTAGTTTTAACTTTTTATGGTAAATTTATACACAACAATATATTTTGAAATTATAATTTTTAGATAATATAAAATATTTGTATAATATATCATTATAAATGCGTGATTATTAATATAGTTTCTATTCACAACATTATAGACGCAGTTTGTTGCACTGATATACTATGGACTACAGGCTTTCCTAGATCCAGAATGCAAAGTACCACAGCGAGCAGAAGCATTTTTATTCGTATTTCTTTTGAACATGCTACTATTTCTCTACTTATTTTATGACTTTCATAAAAAGACATATGGCACAAAACAGAAACAGAAAACTGCAAAACACGAAGAATAAAATTTATGTATGTAACAAACAGGGTTGAGAAGTAACACGTTACTTGTAACGTCGTTACCGTTACAGTTACTTTGTAAATGTACGCTAAAATTAGTGGCCGTGAGAGTTAGAAATAAAATACAATAAGATATGAGATAGCCGCTTCTCTTTATTTCAAATCACATCATTATAACATGTTAAATTGAGAGTAACCAAGTGTTTTACTAACATTCAATTTCCTAGCCAGTTCTTTGCGATAGATGTGAAATTTTATCTAAAACTTTCTGCAGATTTTTATGTTTAAACTTCTTTCTCTGCATGTAGGATAAGACCAAGCGTTTTCTGAAGTTTTGCGAATTTTTCANGGTTTGTAAACGTTTCCAAATACATGTTTGTAAAACAATCAGTTTCCTAGCCAGTTCCCATTGCGATGTATTTAAGTTTTCATCAAAAAGTTTCTGCAATTCTTTATCTGGAAACGTTTTTTTCAAACATGAGTGTACGACTTTTAATTCAAAATTGCCACGTTCGAATCTGCAAAATCACTTTTCGCGTATTTGGATAAATGGTGCAGACTTACGATAACTTTGTTTTATAAGTTGATAAGCTTCATAGTCTAATTTGTTTTGATCAAAAAAGAAAAAAAATTGGTGTCGAAATGTCGGATATCACAATCTATGGTTTTCACGCGTAGTACCAGATTTTGTAATCAATGATTATGTTTAGATGACTACTTCTGCATTTGTTAAATCGCAGAAATATTACAGCTTGATATAGGACAGATAATGAATATAAATCCTGTACTAATTTAAATCAAAAACGCCATTTAAGTGTCAAACAATAAAATTTATTATATGTATTTATGTATGAACTTTATTATATGTATGTATTTTATTATATATTTTTTTTGTATTAATACATATTCTTATTATATATATTTTTTGCAGAAAAAATTAAATAAATAAAATGTGTATACTTTTACATTCAAAAAAGTAGTCAAATTACTTTACAAAATAGTTACAAAAGAAAAACACATACGCCAAATACATAACACTTTCAAAACCGTATTTTCTAAAATATTTGATAAAAAGAAGTCTTTTTATGAGTCTTTTATACGCATGTTGCGCATAACTACGATCTGGACACGCTACATTTTTGTACTTTAAGCTCATTTACGGAGCATATGGTTTTTAAGCAGATTTGTCACAATTCTTTAAAAACTTGCTATAAGATGTCATTTTACATTATTATGATTTTAATAAGTCGGCTTTTATTGTCAATTTGTCGTCAAATTTATTTTCAACAGATATTGATTTTATTTGAATTTAGTTNTAATCATTTCTGTCAAAAACATTTGACAAAATCTTTATTTTGATAAACTTATTTTAATTTAATCATTTACTATAAAAATGCTTTAAAAACTGAATACAAATACTTAATCACTTTTTTTAAATTGACGCTACTAGAGTACTTGGCTAAGTGCGGTAATTTATCTTTTTTTTGTATAGAAACACTAGATGTTTATATAGATTTTATGAAAATAAAGTGATTACTTTCTAGACAAGTATTTAATACATGTGTTTTGTATGTACGTTTTGATAAAAAAAACTTGTTGTTATTAAACAGTTTAGGAAATAGATTTTGTAAATTTTTATAAAACTTAAATTTTATAAAAATAGATATATATAAATTAGTATTACTCTTTAGACAGATATACGAATAATGTTTTGATAAAAAGACTTATTTTTATCAAATTATAATTGTTTTCAATGTACTAACACTGCAGTAAAATAATTTTTTAAACTATTTTCAAGCAACATACGTGACACTTCTTGAATATAAATTAAACTGGACTATGAACAACATTTTGAGTCATAATTAATTACATGACTTTTACTTTGTAACTACCTACGTGGCATAATCAGGGACGAAATTAAGTATGCGCAAACAACAATCGGTATATATTTAGAAAAACGGAGCACCTTTAGAGGTCAATGAGCTTAACATATTTTGTCAAGGACTTTCCTGAACAACAATCTGCAACTTTAGCAGTCGCTCGTTGTTCGTTGAAAAAATATAAACAAAAGAAATATCATAAATGAACTCTTATTTTCCGACACCGTGCACAGTTTGTTCGTGTTGTAAGCGTGTAGGCAGGAAGAGATGCGTTTTCCCGCAGCTCCCCCTTCACGGAAAATGAAGGCATATAAC
Source organism: Pseudomyrmex gracilis (assembly GCF_002006095.1). Lineage (NCBI taxonomy): Eukaryota > Metazoa > Arthropoda > Insecta > Hymenoptera > Formicidae > Pseudomyrmex > Pseudomyrmex gracilis. The sequence goes on along the minus strand of NW_018021390.1, from coordinate 37,214 downwards.
AACATCAATATGCACGGTTACACTCACTATATAGTAAATCACAAAGAAAATTTCGTAGATCTTCATACTAATTGTCACACGCAAAACATCGAAAGAATTTGGCGAGATATGCGAAGTAATATTCCACGTTTCGGGACATCGGTAGAACATTAATTGAATTCTTCACTTGACACTTAATTGAATTCTTCATTTTTTTGTGAGGAGGGAGCAGGGGAAAAGAGCGAAGCCCCTACTCCTGCGGGGGGGCACAGCCGCACTGCCTACACGCTTTCAACACAAACAAAATGTACACGGTGTCGAAAAATAAGAATTCATTTCTGATATGAAAATAACAGTTTATTGGCGCAACTTCTTTTGTTTATAATTTTTTAACAAACAACGACGGCTAAAAATTGCATGTTGTTCAGAAAGGTGTCCTTGACAACATATGTTAAGGTCATTATCCTCCGGAAGTGCTATGTTTTTCTGAATGTTTACCCAACAATCTGGCTATTTGCTCGATTTTTTTACTGATTGCGTAAAACCTAATCGTATACTAATACGCAATTACATTAAGTCTTTTCTTTAATTACATATTTATTAAAATCAAGATTTTCTATCCTTTTTGTGCTAACCTATCAGCTTGATTTGTATTTTAACTAACCAACTTTATATAAATTCTTACTATAATACACACACTATAATTGCAATGTTTTTAACAAAACGATCTTGTATAATTTAAAAAAAAAATTTTCTTTTTAAAAAAAAGAAAGAAAGCATTAAGTACACGCGCACAACTCGTATCTTTAAAAAGTATTATTATATTACTGTGCTACATAAAAACTCTTTCTCTACAAAATCTATTCTAAAAAAAAAAATAATATCACTAAGTAGCGTTAAGTAAATTTTGCACATTTATACATTGTATCAAAATAAAATATTAGAAAACTATAAAAATAGCTTTGCGTGGAAAACCTTAAATCATGTCAAATTATACATCTATAGACTACGCTGTACGTAAAAAATCAAAAATTCTTATATGGAATTATTTTCAAAATAAAAAATATTACATACGAAATAAAATACAAAATAACTTGTCGCGGCTGCACCGAAAAGNTTTACTATAAAAATGCTTTAAAAACTGAATACAAATACTTAATCACTTTTTTTAAATTGACGCTACTAGAGTACTTGGCTAAGTGCGGTAATTTATCTTTTTTTTGTATAGAAACACTAGATGTTTATATAGATTTTATGAAAATAAAGTGATTACTTTCTAGACAAGTATTTAATACATGTGTTTTGTATGTACGTTTTGATAAAAAAAACTTGTTGTTATTAAACAGTTTAGGAAATAGATTTTGTAAATTTTTATAAAACTTAAATTTTATAAAAATAGATATATATAAATTAGTATTACTCTTTAGACAGATATACGAATAATGTTTTGATAAAAAGACTTATTTTTATCAAATTATAATTGTTTTCAATGTACTAACACTGCAGTAAAATAATTTTTTAAACTATTTTCAAGCAACATACGTGACACTTCTTGAATATAAATTAAACTGGACTATGAACAACATTTTGAGTCATAATTAATTACATGACTTTTACTTTGTAACTACCTACGTGGCATAATCAGGGACGAAATTAAGTATGCGCAAACAACAATCGGTATATATTTAGAAAAACGGAGCACCTTTAGAGGTCAATGAGCTTAACATATTTTGTCAAGGACTTTCCTGAACAACAATCTGCAACTTTAGCAGTCGCTCGTTGTTCGTTGAAAAAATATAAACAAAAGAAATATCATAAATGAACTCTTATTTTCCGACACCGTGCACAGTTTGTTCGTGTTGTAAGCGTGTAGGCAGGAAGAGATGCGTTTTCCCGCAGCTCCCCCTTCACGGAAAATGAAGGCATATAACAACATCAATATGCACGGTTACACTCACTATATAGTAAATCACAAAGAAAATTTCGTAGATCTTCATACTAATTGTCACACGCAAAACATCGAAAGAATTTGGCGAGATATGCGAAGTAATATTCCACGTTTCGGGACATCGGTAGAACATTAATTGAATTCTTCACTTGACACTTAATTGAATTCTTCATTTTTTTGTGAGGAGGGAGCAGGGGAAAAGAGCGAAGCCCCTACTCCTGCGGGGGGGCACAGCCGCACTGCCTACACGCTTTCAACACAAACAAAATGTACACGGTGTCGAAAAATAAGAATTCATTTCTGATATGAAAATAACAGTTTATTGGCGCAACTTCTTTTGTTTATAATTTTTTAACAAACAACGACGGCTAAAAATTGCATGTTGTTCAGAAAGGTGTCCTTGACAACATATGTTAAGGTCATTATCCTCCGGAAGTGCTATGTTTTTCTGAATGTTTACCCAACAATCTGGCTATTTGCTCGATTTTTTTACTGATTGCGTAAAACCTAATCGTATACTAATACGCAATTACATTAAGTCTTTTCTTTAATTACATATTTATTAAAATCAAGATTTTCTATCCTTTTTGTGCTAACCTATCAGCTTGATTTGTATTTTAACTAACCAACTTTATATAAATTCTTACTATAATACACACACTATAATTGCAATGTTTTTAACAAAACGATCTTGTATAATTTAAAAAAAAAATTTTCTTTTTAAAAAAAAGAAAGAAAGCATTAAGTACACGCGCACAACTCGTATCTTTAAAAAGTATTATTATATTACTGTGCTACATAAAAACTCTTTCTCTACAAAATCTATTCTAAAAAAAAAAATAATATCACTAAGTAGCGTTAAGTAAATTTTGCACATTTATACATTGTATCAAAATAAAATATTAGAAAACTATAAAAATAGCTTTGCGTGGAAAACCTTAAATCATGTCAAATTATACATCTATAGACTACGCTGTACGTAAAAAATCAAAAATTCTTATATGGAATTATTTTCAAAATAAAAAATATTACATACGAAATAAAATACAAAATAACTTGTCGCGGCTGCACCGAAAAGTATATTGAACTAAAATTCAGTCTGAATTAATAGCTACTCAATAGCTTTTTTTATTAAGCATATAATTATAAAGTATGTACTTTTCGAACTTTTTCGATAAAATAACATTATTTTTGTTGACAAAAATCATATAACGATAATTTTCAAAAATATCAAAAATTACTTGAATGCTCTGAATAAAATGTAAATAATACATTACTTTTATAATTATTGCTACACTTGAAGAGNTATGCTAATTNATTTATTATGAAATTAAACTTTTATATGTGAAGTGAATAGTTCGCTTGTATGTGCTCTATCTTTTCGGTGTCGCGCCAAGTTTTTTTACATTAAATATATTTTATTTTGAAAAAAGTTTCTCATGGGTTTTCGATGTTTGGCCGTTTTTATACTATTTCAGTTTGTATTGTAACAATGTATAAACATATAAGATTTCTTTGGTGCTACTTTCTGATATTATTTTTTTGTAGATTAGATTTTGTAGAGAAAGATTTTCTATGTAGTATAATAATATAGTAATAATTTTTTTTAGAGATACATGTGGCGCGTGTAGTTGGTGCCTATTATTATCTTTTTTTTTGAAAAGTAAAAATGTCACTCTCTTTGTAAAATGTATTACAAATATTCATTTTGTGTATGTTTACTAATTTGTTTGAACTATCTGTTTACCGTTTAATTAAGTATTGTATATATATATATAATAGGTATATCTATATAGGTACTTACAAAATGTAATCAGACAATAAGTATACGTGTATGTTTTCGAATAATCGGAAATCGTTATGCAAATTAAGCAAAAAATATATAGAAAGTAAATACAATATATAGACAATATGCAATATTACTTGTACATATAAAATATAAAATTCTTTTGTGTAAAACATGTAATAATATCACAGTATTACATTATTTTTATATTTTTTATGACTCATGAGAAAATAGTGCATACATATATAATACGTTAAATATTTTCTATGTATACTCTTTAAGAATTTAATACATTTATATGTATACAATTGAATAAATATATATATTTATATGTATATATATTTATATATTTTTATAAATAAATACATTCAACACATAAAATATATTACAATATAAAACTAATAGTATATATTACATATAAAAGTAATATTACATATTGTGTATACATTCTATTTACTTTCGACATATTGTCAAACAATTTACTTCATGCAATAATAAAATTTATAAACTTTTTTAAAGCATATTAATTGTAGTTTGTACTTACAATCTGAATAATTTTTACATTTAAGCATGCATGTGCTATTCTATATGATTAACACGTTGAATGCCGCGGGGATCACCGGTGACCACCGTGACAATGAACGTGTTAAACATGATTACACACCGTAATATATTTGTTGTAGGTAATATTTCAAGATTATATGTATCGTATAATAAAAAATTTATCGTGGCGCCACAGGCAAACCCTGTAAAACTAGCATGGCATTCAACGTGTTAATGTACACTTCTATGAACAATTGTCACGTTTATATTTATATTCCTGTACATATTGCTGTCCATAGTTATCGTCAGCTTCACCGATGAAATATCCAGGAGAGCGACTTTCCACGGCAACGACATACTACACAACAGGGTGAAGCAAAGCACTCGCCGACGATCCGCCGCATCTTCTTCAGTAATATATTCTTTTGCGGAATTTTTATAATCTTTTATGTATAGAGAAAATATGTTTCTTAGCGGAGATCAATTAAAAGCTTTAATTGCTTGAAAGTAGCTTCTTGTCATCTGTAAAAGTTCGACAAATCAAGCTGTCAAGTATGTTGTGGCGTGCAGACAATGACGTAAATACAATATTAAGTGTATGAAATGTAATCATATGTGTTTGTTCCAAAAAAGACAAAGATAGTTTTGGGAATAAATGTTTTTGTAAGACGATTAACCCATTTGCATCACAAAGAAAAGTCAAAAATTTTTTCTTATCACCAAAATTTTAACAACACAGATAGCGGATAAGACAAGGGGGGGAGAGAGAGAGAGAGAGAGGGAAAGAGAGAGAGCTGTCTAAGAGCGTAGAAGGGAAATAAAGTGCGTGAGGGGCCCCACCGCTGGACAAGCCTGGTATAAATAATATGCGCTTTGGTGATAAATGCCTAAGTAAAATGCGCTCATGTATGCGCTCTGGTGATAGTGGCCAGGCAAAATGCGCTTATGATGCAAATGGGTTAAGAATAAAAATTCAAAATTAGAGATTTTGTTGAGCTGGTGGAACCTTGAACCAGATGTTTTGCTATAAAAAAACACTTAAAGTTAATTACTCCAAATATTTCAGTTTTTATTTTTGACCCATTTTTAGTGAACCTATTGTTCAAACATTCCTTCACAAGTAACGTATAGTCAAATTGTGTAATGCTGCATAGTTTTATTTAAAAAACACAGTAAATTTAAATTCTTAAAGTAGCAGCATTATTTTATTTTCCGGTACAAGTTAGGCTTTGCGTACAATAGATAAAATATTAAAAATAGGAATAAATATTAAAAAGTAGAAAGAAGAAATTCTTCCTTTACATGACAAGAAAATAGAATAATGAAATTAATACATCATAAATTAAAAAATAAGAATTTAGAATAACTAATCTATCGTTATCGCTATTTTCTCGCATTGTGCAAGAGCTTGACAATGTGTCTGTATCTTTTTGCTAGAAAGCAACCGAAAGTATAAGACCGATTTTGATTGTCGACAACGACTTGATGAACTTCTTTTTTTTCAAAACGGCAGTTTGTCGACTCGACAAGTTTCACCGATTTATTCTGAAAATGTATATAACAGGCAAGATAAATATAGTTCGCAAGATCAAGAGGCACGGTAGTGTTTCGCGCCAAGTTCATACGCAATGAAAAAACGTTCCAACTGCGCGAGCACACTGTGCCTCTTATACGCGAAATTCATGCATTGAGAAGTGGAAAGATTCTCTCAGGACAATTTTTTAAGTATCAACTGAACCGATCACTTTCGTTTTAGTCTTAATCGATTCAGAAGAAAACATTTGAAAAAAAAATATTATTGCGTTTTTTTGTCTGTGGCTTCTGAATGGAGATAATGAATGATAAACACAAATTTGTATAATATTTACATTCAGAAACGTTATTGTAGTCGTCCTAGACCAAATTGTGTGCATATTCGTATGCCTGCTACGAAATAGCATACATATATGAGCTCGTTGACAGAATAAAAAAATAGAAAGACAGAAAGTGTGAGTTAGAGAGAGAAAGAGAGAATCACGAGGCACGGTAGTAGTTCGCGTTATTCGCGCCGGCAATACCTATAATAGTACCGATCGCTTCGACAATGTTCTTCGCGGCGTAGTGATTTCGCCGGCAACACCTCCAATATATACATATGTATATATGTATATAGAAAAGTTTATTTCGGTATAACATCCTGCTAAAACGGCTCTTATGACCTTATTCATATTTTCTTACTTTAAACTTCAGAGCCTTAATTGTTGAATCACGCTGGTCTCAATATGCGTTATTCATTTATCAAGACCATCTTTGATATATGTACGAATATTGCGAGGAAGACTCTAAGTGCTTCGGTGGCCTAACAGGGAAAGCGATGGCCCGAAAAGCCGGAGATTCTAGGTTCCTGGCTGAGGAGTTTTTTTCGCAATGATTTAAAATTAGTTCGGGGGGTATACGAGGTCTTTCATACATGAGATGCAAGTATAGCATCCTATATAATTTAAAGAATTGAAAATTTCAATTAAAAAATTCACGTGTAAAAATTTACATGTGAACACATATATAAATACATGCGCACATATATAAATATGTACGCATGTATATATAAAAATATACATATGTATGTATATATACATGTATGCATGTATACAGGGTGTTTCAGAACTATGGGATCAAACTTCTAGGGGTTATTCAGTGCAACAGTAGAAAACATTTGAGTATAGGGACCCATGTCCGGAAAAGTGTCACTACCGCACTACGGCCCTAAGCGCGT
>NW_018021390.1:22035-29751 GCF_002006095.1 Pseudomyrmex gracilis | reverse complement strand
TATTCATATTTTCTTAGTTCAAAATTATATATATAAAGGTTTTTTAATTGGCGTTACTACTGTGTTATTATTATAATATATATTATGTCTTTTGTAGAATATATATATAAATGTTGTAGATAAATTTGTAGTAGTTAGGGGAAAAGTGGCATGAAAAAGCCAAGTTTTGAAAGAGCCATTTTCAATCATTCGGCAGTTTCTGAACAAATCTCACAGAAGTTTTAATTTTTATATAGCAACACTAAACGTGTGTCATCCACAAACATTTGACAGATTATTGAAAATAAATAACGCCGGTGTATCGTAGTAAAGATTTTGTCATTGAAAAGTAAATTTTTGGGTATTATTTCGTCGTTTTTTAACATTCTTGTGTAAAGAAATAATATAAAAATTATTATATCATGATTTTATATATGTATTTTATCTCCCAAGTATGTAAATAGTTTTCATTCATAGCGTTAATTTGATAGTGTATTTTGAGATTATAATTTTTAAGAGGAAAAGTTTTGAAAAAGCCGGCTACCAAACAATCCAAAAATATTCTTAATAAAGCATCTAGCTCTGACAATGAATGTAACGATAATTTGTCTTCAGATTCTGATAAAATATTATCAAACATAAAAAAAAAAACTAGAAAGAAAATTATACTAATTGTATAATGTGCACTAAACGTTATAAAAAAAGTAAGCAAATATGGTTTCAGTGTAAACTTTATTCTGATTGGACATATAGAAAATGTGGGATAAAAAAAATACTAAATTTTTTTTGTCAAAATTGCTACTAAAGATACCTAAGAAATTAAGGTTTTTTACTTTCAATTCTAAGTTTAAAAGTCGTTTTGTAAGTTTGAGTAATATAGTAAAAGTTACTTATATTTAAATAAAAAATATATAAATTTACGTTGATGGTTTTGTTAATTTTGAAGAGATTGTTATGAAACTAGTTTTAGCATTTTGGTTAAAAATTGTTTGTTAACAATTATATTAATGTTTTGTTAACAATTGTATTAATGTCTATTAATAGTTTGTTTATTATTTCGTTTATAAACAGTTAAAGATTCTTCTTATAAGAAATCGGCTCTTTCATAACATTTGATGGCTCTTTCAATACCATTATGTTATGAAAGAGCCGAAGTTTACTTTTCTTTTAAATACAAATATGTTTATTAAGCTTGGTAGATTTTGTCTTGTTGTTTATTAACTAACGCAAAGGAATAAGTAACCTACACATTGAAACAATAAACGTTATGTTTGATTGCTTTTTAAATAGTTTTTTGGCTCCATAGCTCTTTCATGCCACTTTTCTCCTATATATTACTTCTTTTGTAAAAGAGACTTTGTGGATATTTTGTAGTTTATTATAATGTAGTATATTATAATTATAAAACAAACAAAAGTTAACTTGGTGTTACGTTTTGATATCACTTCTTTTGTAAACCAGATTTTGTAAAGAAATAATTGTTTGTAGTTTACAATACAGAGAAAAATAATTTTTTGTAGCAGTAAATCAAGTTTTAATTTTATTATTTGAATACAATACGTGTATTGCGTATACTTGGCGCCTGTACTTTTTTTTAAAAAAGTTTTCGAGAAATTACACATTTTGTATTTTTTAATATTATTGGAACATTTTTTTCTCGCCGGCATTCATTATACCACTGGAGCGATAAACAATACAAGTTTTTGACACAGTTGTTATTTGGCTGGGAACCGGTAATTATTATATAAATGTCTCATGTTTCGAAGTTCAAATAATTTGCGTTCATTATTTATACGACTTCAAAGTGTAACGAAACTCGCGGCAGTACGGGTCCGTCTTTCAATTCGTAAATACCTACTTCCTTTCACCTGAAGATAGATACTTAGAAAATTATTCGTATATCGTGAACAGAAAATCACATAATGAGTGTTAGCAGTGTTTATGATTATCTTATGATTGACTTAGCAGGTAAATATTTCTCATTAATTGGGTCAATTTAGTTTTTTATATACATAATGCTCTGAAAATTTTCAATGTGCATATAAATGCTGATGCCTTTACTTTTGACACGTACTATGTAAAAAATCTCTCTAAGTTATATATTCTCAAAAGGTTGTAGTTATTGCTTGTTGTGTATTAAAAAAAATTATTAAACATAGTCAGTGCTCGTTGTCTTGATAAAAAATAATGTATGTAAGTGTGCGTACATAAGTTTTTAGTCGCTCAAATCAATCAGTGTAAAGTAACTATTCGCTACCAAAACGATGAACACTCAATTTGAAATAATTTTTGACGGTATTTAACTATTGTTGTTGTTATAATACTTGCGTCTTGACACAATACTTTTCTTACAAAACTTTTTGTGCTATACATTTTTATTAAAGAAGAATCGTGTTTGTATATTACCACAAAATGTGTAATATCTTAAAGAACTTATTTAATCAAAAAAATATACAGGCGCCAAGTATGTACATGCAAAACGCGCATTGTATTTAAATTAAAATCTTAATTCAAACTGTTTTTTAGATTGATTGGGAGCAGGGGTCATTCGAAAGTATATCCGTTTTTTATTTATACAATTGAGACTAAAATAAAATTGACTAATTTTTGACGGTTTTGAAATATTGCTCTGTGAAAATTTTTTTTCTTCTCAAATATCTGAATTTCGCGTATTTAGAGACACAGTGTGCTCTCATATTCGAGCGCGATTTCGTTGCGCGTGAACTTGGCGCGAGGCATTGCCGTGTCTTCTGATATTTATTAATTTATTATTTGTGCATTATATAATTTAATGTATATATGTATGTATATCGAAATGTTTAATATTTACGAGTTAAATGCTCATTGAAACATTTGTACTATAACTTACGGTTTATACGAGCCTACATGCTGAGTGTTCGTGTAATTATAAATATAGTTTAAAAAGATTTACTGGCCGAGATGTCTTTTTCGGAATGAAGATTTTATTTTCCAAAAGAGGATAAAATGAATATTTCACATATTCGTGATGCAAATATTATTTAAATTTTTGAATGAAATACTTTACTTGGAAGGTTGATGTGTATTAAATTATATGATTTTGAGAAGTTTTAGAACATATTTATAATCGCACAAACACCCAATATGTAAATAAAAAGCCTAATTCTTAGTGTGTTTAATGAGTGTTGCATAGAAAAATTTATTTTAAATATTGTACTGCATTTTTCTTTGTAGATTCGGTCACGCGCAATTGGGCGTTAGTAGAAACGCCATTCCCAGTAATAATTATAACCTTTGCTTACTTGTATTTTGTACTTTACGCCGGACCAAGTTACATGAAGAATCGACAATCATTCAATCTGAGGATCTTTATATTATTTTATAACGTATTTCAAATTCTTGCTAATGCGTGGCTGGTGCACAGTTACGTATCTGCCGGCTGGTTTACTAAATATAGCATAAAATGTAGTAATAATAATGATCTGACGAGTACAAATGGTTTAAAGGTATGTTTTTATGTTAAGTATTGATAAAATTATATTGTGGAACTACAAAACGTAACACATATTTGTCTGTAAAAACAATATAATTACTTCATTTTTTTTCAGACTTTAAACATGACATAATAATTTTTTTTCAAATTTGTGCATTTCAGCTAATAATTATTACATGGTGGCTATTACTAATTAAAGTAATTGATTATATCGAAACGTGTGTATTTGTTTTACGGAAAAAACAAAAGCAAGTTTCGACGTTGCATATATATCATCATATGTCTACTGTCTTTATTGTATGGTATTTTCTCAAATATATAGCGGACCCCAGAGCAACATTTGTGTGCTTAGTTAATTGTTTTATACATGTTATCATGTATACATATTACTTCATTGCAGCGTGGAGCACAACTATGCAACAAAAAGTATCTGTTTTTAAACCATATATTACGAAATTACAAATGGTAAGTTCTACATTATATATAAGTTTGTAAAGTATGTGTATATTACGCATGTATCATATAAAACAAAGTTTTCACATTATATTTTACAATTGAACTTCATACATCATAATATTGTTACTACCTGTTCACTTAATTAGACGAATTTGTACTTTAATTAGTTTTAACTTTTTATGGTAAATTTATACACAACAATATATTTTGAAATTATAATTTTTAGATAATATAAAATATTTGTATAATATATCATTATAAATGCGTGATTATTAATATAGTTTCTATTCACAACATTATAGACGCAGTTTGTTGCACTGATATACTATGGACTACAGGCTTTCCTAGATCCAGAATGCAAAGTACCACAGCGAGCAGAAGCATTTTTATTCGTATTTCTTTTGAACATGCTACTATTTCTCTACTTATTTTATGACTTTTATAAAAAGACATATGGCACAAAACAGAAACAGAAAACTGCAAAACACGAAGAATAAAATTTATGTATGTAACAAACAGGGTTGAGAAGTAACACGTTACTTGTAACGTCGTTACCGTTACAGTTAGTAAAAACAATGTTTTCTGTGTAAACGTACGCTAAAATTAGTGGCCGTGAGAGTTAGAAATAAAATACAATAAGATATGAGATAGCCGCTTCTCTTTATTTCAAATCACATCATTATAACATGTTAAATTGAGAGTAACCAAGTGTTTTACTAACATTCAATTTCCTAGCCAGTTCTTTGCGATAGATGTGAAATTTTATCTAAAACTTTCTGCAGATTTTTATGTTTAAACTTCTTTCTCTGCATGTAGGATAAGACCAAGCGTTTTCTGAAGTTTTGCGAATTTTTCACGGTTTGTAAACGTTTCCAAATACATGTTTGTAAAACAATCAGTTTCCTAGCCAGTTCCCATTGCGATGTATTTAAGTTTTCATCAAAAAGTTTCTGCAATTCTTTATCTGGAAACGTTTTTTTCAAACATGAGTGTACGACTTTTAATTCAAAATTGCCACGTTCGAATCTGCAAAATCACTTTTCGCGTATTTGGATAAATGGTGCAGACTTACGATAACTTTGTTTTATAAGTTGATAAGCTTCATAGTCTAATTTGTTTTGATCAAAAAAGAAAAAAAATTGGTGTCGAAATGTCGGATATCACAATCTATGGTTTTCACGCGTAGTACCAGATTTTGTAATCAATGATTATGTTTAGATGACTACTTCTGCATTTGTTAAATCGCAGAAATATTACAGCTTGATATAGGACAGATAATGAATATAAATCCTGTACTAATTTAAATCAAAAACGCCATTTAAGTGTCAAACAATAAAATTTATTATATGTATTTATGTATGAACTTTATTATATGTATGTATTTTATTATATATTCTTTTTGTATTATTACATATTCTTATTATATATATTTTTTGCAGAAAAAATTAAATAAATAAAATGTGTATACTTTTACATTCAAAAAAATAGTCAAATTACTTTACAAAATAGTTACAAAAGAAAAAAACATACGCCAAGTACATAACACTTTCAAAACCGTATTTTCTAAAATATTTGATAAAAAGAAGTCTTTTTATGAGTCTTTTATACGCTTGTTGCGCATAACTACGATCTGGACACGCTACATTTTTGTACTTTAAGCTCATTTACGGAGCATATGGTTTTTAAGCAGATTTGTCACAATTCTTTAAAAACTTGCTATAAGATGTCATTTTACATTATTATGATTTTAATAAGTCGGCTTTTATTGTCAATTTGTCGTCAAATTTATTTTCAACAGATATTGATTTTATTTGAATTTAGTTTTAATCATTTCTGTCAAAAACATTTGACAAAATCTTTATTTTGATAAACTTATTTTAATTTAATCATTTACTATAAAAATGCTTTAAAAACTGAATACAAATACTTAATCACTTTTTTTAAATTGACGCTACTAGAGTACTTGGCTAAGTGCGGTAATTTATCTTTTTTTTGTATAGAAACACTAGATGTTTATATAGATTTTATGAAAATAAAGTGATTACTTTTCAGACAAGTATTTAATACATGTGTTTTGTATGTACGTTTTGATAAAAAAACTTGTTGTTATTAAACAGTTTAGGAAATAGATTTTGTAAATTTTTATAAAACTTAAATTTTATAAAAATAGATATATATAAATTAGTATTACTCTTTAGACAGATATACGAATAATGTTTTGATAAAAAGACTTATTTTTATCAAATTATAATTGTTTTCAATGTACTAACACTGCAGTAAAATAATTTTTTAAACTATTTTCAAGCAACATACGTGACACTTCTTGAATATAAATTAAACTGGACTATGAACAACATTTTGAGTCATAATTAATTACATGACTTTTACTTTGTAACTACCTACGTGGCATAATCAGGGACGAAATTAAGTATGCGCAAACAACAATCGGTATATATTTAGAAAAACGGAGCACCTTTAGAGGTCAATGAGCTTAACATATTTTGTCAAGGACTTTCCTGAACAACAATCTGCAACTTTAGCAGTCGCTCGTTGTTCGTTGAAAAAATATAAACAAAAGAAATATCATAAATGAACTCTTATTTTCCGACACCGTGCACAGTTTGTTCGTGTTGTAAGCGTGTAGGCAGGAAGAGATGCGTTTTCCCGCAGCTCCCCCTTCACGGAAAATGAAGGCATATAACAACATCAATATGCACGGTTACACTCACTATATAGTAAATCACAAAGAAAATTTCGTAGATCTTCATACTAATTGTCACACGCAAAACATCGAAAGAATTTGGCGAGATATGCGAAGTAATATTCCACGTTTCGGAACATTGGTAAAACATTAATTGAATTCTTCACTTGACACTTAATTGAATTCTTCATTTTTTCGTGAGGAGGGAGCAGGGGAAAAGAGCGAAGCCCCTACTTCTGCGGGGGGGCACAGCCGCACCGCCTACACGCTTTCAACACAAACAAAATGTACACGGTGTCGAAAAATAAGAATTCATTTCTGATATGAAAATAACAGTTTATTGGCACAACTTCTTTTGTTTATAATTTTTTAACAAACAACGACGGCTAAAAATTGCATGTTGTTCAGAAAGGTGTCCTTGACAACATATGTTAAGGTCATTAGGGGAGACTGGGGCTGGTTGTGACACGGGTAAAAAGTTACAACCTTAAATTAGCGATGAAAAATAATTGCAACAACGATGATGTTACTGACGCGTGTGACGCGTGACAGTTGTCGCGTTTGTCTTGTTTTAGCATTAATGTAGCACTTATTTTTCATCACTAATCAAAGCTTGTAACTTTTTACCCGTGTCACAATCAGCCCCAGTCTCCCCTGCCCTCCGGAAGTGCTATGTTTTTCTGAATATTTACCCAACAATCTGGCTATTTGCTCGATTTTTTTACTGATTGCGTAAAACTTAATTATATACTAATACGCAATTACATTAAGTTTTTTCTTTATTTACATATTTATTAAAATCAAGATATGTTAAGGTCATTAAGGACAACATATGTTAAGGTCATTAATTTCCGAAAGTGCTACGTTCTTCTGAATATTTACCCAACAATCTGGCTATATGCTCGTTATTTTTACTGATTGCGTAAAACGTAATCGTATACTAATACGCACGGCTCATTGACCTCTAAAGGTGCTCCGACTGTAATTACATTAAGTCTTTTCTTTAATTACATATTTATTAAAATCAAGATTTTCTATTCTTTTCGTGCTTACCTATCAGCTTGATTTGTATTTTAACTAACCAATTTTATATAAATTCTTACTATAA